>NW_020860930.1:1426968-1477193 GCF_000972845.2 Larimichthys crocea
TTTGAATGGGACCTTTGTGTTTTAGTGCATCAGATGTATCAGCCACATCTGTAAATATTTATGGGTTTGTTTTATGCACACAAGAAACCCTGCAGCTTACATTGTTCTAGCTGTCAGTGGACTTATTCATTCAGCAAAGATAAAAAATGTGCATTCATTTCAAGCCAGACTTTATCTGTCTCTCTCTTTCTCTCTGTCAGGTATTCTAATGGGTATCTATGAATAATATTTTGCAGGTCTCCTCCCGCAGCTCATTGGCGTTGCCCCGGAGAAAGCTATCAAACTCACGGCAAGTGATTTCAATGTGTAGCCTAGAGTGTTCAAAAAAGTTGATTCACTGTGAATGGAAAACATGCACAGAGCGTAGAGGAAACACACTCTTCACAATCAAGATGTGACTGCAACCACAACTTAACATTAATGCCCTGCTATCAAGATTGGGATTGTGTCTCATCTGCCTTTTTTTATCTTCATGTCTTTTTCCAGATGAATGATTTTGTCAGAGACAAGTTCACAGGACAAGATGGCACCATCCCTCTGCCTGCAGAGATTCTGGCTGGTGGATGTGTAAGCATTACTTTAGAGATCTGTGAAATTCAGTCTGTAGATGAACTCAGAAACAAGTGAAGGAACAGCTGAAAGATACGAAATATAGTATCTGTTTAAAATACACAGTTGCCAATATCGATATATATATATATACACACACATACACACACACACACATACAGAGGTCACACTAACATTAAAATAACGTTCAGATGACGTCACAGGAACATTTGTTAACGTTATCTGAACGTTATTATCGTGTTATTCTCCCCCCCTCTGTTTACAGGGGGGACCACCAGGTGTTATTACTGCCTCCTGATTGGTCGAAGAACCTGACGAACAGTTCACACTGTCAGCAGTGTGTGTGTGTGTTTGACCTCTGACCTCTGACCCGACAGGTGCTGTTCGCCTCTGTCATGGAGACTCTGGGTAACGAGGCTCTGGGGAAGATCCTGAACATCGTGGATGAAGCTCGGTTGCTCGGGGAGCCAGAGTCTGGGAAGGGCGGGAAGAGACCGCAGACGAGCGTCCTCAACGTCCTCAACGACGCACGAGTCGGTATGTACGCAGGCCACGCCCCCGACAGTCAAACACACCAATCAGGACAGAGACCACACATGATGTCATACTAACATGAAGTGTGATCTGTCACAGAGGTCGAACACTCGTACGGAGTCCGACTCGAGGGCTCCGACTCGCACGGATCGTCTCAGGTAAGACGCTCCTCACCTGTCCGTGTATGATGCGTTCACTGACCTGACTGTGATGTCTGTACGTTGTGTCGCCAAAGCAGCCGGGAGGAAGCGACAACCCCTTCATCCTTGCGGTGACCGTGAAAGACGAGCATGGCAACATCGACATCGGAGCCATCGCTGAGAGTGAGTACCTGATCAACACCTCAGTCCATCTAATGGTCCTGACCTTCACTGTTTAAACCTGTCTGTCTGTCTGTCTGTCTGTCTGTCTGTCTGTCTGTCCATCCTTCCTCCAGGAGCTCAAGTTGAAGCCACCCAGCCGGTGACCTCTGACCTGCAACAGGAAGTGTCTAGCACACAGGAGTTCGTTCTGCAGGGCGTGGCGTGGAAATACTTGATGTGCACCACGTGCGGTAAATCCTTCACGTCTCAGAGCAACCTGAAGTCTCATCATCGCATCCACACGGGCGAGAAGCCGTTCACCTGCAGCGTCTGTGGCCGAGCGTTCCGTCAGCGGCAGAGTCTGCAGAGTCACATGAGGACGCACACTGGCGAGCGGCCATACGAGTGTCCGCAGTGCGGCAAGTGTTTCTCCAAACAGACGCAGCTGAAGACGCATTCCATCATCCACACCGGAGAGAAGCCATACGGCTGCGACGTGTGCGGCCGCCGCTTCAACCTGCTGCAGAACCTGCACCGCCACGCACACACCCACACCGGCAAGAAAATCTTTGTCTGCGGCGTCTGTGGTAAAGGCTTCACCCGCGCCGTCACGCTCAAAACACACGAGCTCATCCACACCGGACAGAAACCCTTCAAGTGCGAGCAGTGCCCCAAAACCTTCCGACATGCCAACAACCTGAAGAACCACCTGAGGATCCACAGCGGTGTGCGGCCATTCAGCTGCGACCTCTGTGGGAAGAGCTTCCGTCAGTCGGTGAACCTGAAGATCCACCAGAGGATCCACACCGGCGAGCGTCCGTTCAGCTGCGAGGAGTGCGGCAAGACGTTCAGCCAGCAGAGCAGCCTGATCTCGCACCGCCGCACGCACTCCAACGAGCGCCCGTTTGCCTGCAGCTCCTGTGACAAGAAGTTCAACAACGCCAACAGCCTGAAGCTGCACCTGCGGATCCACACCGGAGAGAAGCCGTACACCTGCGAGGTCTGCGGCAAGACCTTCAGCCAGGGCAGCCACCTGAGGACGCACAAGAGACACGTCCACGCCGGCGGCAAGCAGTACATCTGTGACCGGTGCGGGAAGAGATACTCGGACCAACGAAACCTGAAGCTGCATAAGTGCGGCTACGCCTGATTGGACCACGCTGCCGTGTGACCACGCTGCCGTCTGATTGGATGAAATAAAGACTGGAATGTTTTTAATTGATGTTTGATCAATACTTGAATCTTTGCAGGTCAGACAGGAAGTCGACCTGTGTTAACCAATCAGAGCTGATAGATGTTGAAGTGGGCGGGGCTTCAGTTCAGATAGTCTTGCAGTCAGTTTAAACACTACAGTACCCATGAATCTCTGTGTCTGTTGCCAGGGAGACGACTTCCTCAGGAGAGTCCACAGGTGAGCGCACCCTCAGGCAACAGACTGTGGAGCTCTCTGATTGGATGATTCCTGCAGCAAAGCTCTCTGGGAGTTGTAAACCTTTTGTTTACATGGAGCTGACAAGCTCCTCCCACTGACATACTGTGTTCTGATTGGTCAAGCCATGAATTTGTCTGTTTATATAAACTTTGATGCTTTTTTATAATTTAATACATTTTTAATTTGTTAGCAAAATAAAATAAAAATTCTGTAGACGACGTCTGACGAGTTTATAAAATAAAATACATGTTTAAATAAAATGTTTTTATCAATAAATATAAAATATACAAACACAATGAAACACCTGATTTATTTATATCAATATTAAAAGCTTCTTCATCTTTACAATAAATTACATATGACGTCAGTGGGACGTAACCTTATCTACGTCACCGAAAGTCTCAACATGGCGCCTCTCCACCATGAGTTCACCTGTCACCGCGTAGGATGAGAGCGGAGAGACAACCGGAGAGCGGCCGGACCGAGCGTCACTCTGCCGGCCTGAGGGCCCCGTTTCCCGGTATGACTCTCCGGAGGACTCCGCTGTCCGTTCACCGAGGAGGAGGAGCCGCATCCCGGTTTGTTTGTGCCGAGCACCGCTGAAGATCCAGAGAGGTGAGTACCGACAAGTTACTGACAACAAGACAGGAAACCAGCGTGTTTCCCTTCAAAATAAAACCTGTAATCTCACCAGACAACCAGACCTTCAAAGTAAAACTACCTGTGTGTTTCCAGGTAGCTTCACGTTGGATCTCAGCGTGAAATGGAAACAAGTGATGATGAGTCATTGGTGACCTCGCCATGTCGCCATTGTCACCTCTCCTCCACTGTTGATGTCATCACCCAGGGTCAAACCTGCCCAGGTGGCGAGGTCACATGTTCAGGAGATGGCGAGGAGGTGGCGTCCAGAGCTCAGTCACACTGTGTGGATCACACTACCTGCACACTCTGCTGCGGGTCACATGATGGTACACACGGACCAATCAGACGATCTGATGAGGATCAGGGGGCAGAGCTTTGTCTAAGAGATGATGTCATCCTGACAGACAGGATCAGTCCAAATATGGACATGGAGGGGTCAAAGGTTAACCGCTGTCACCAACAGGAAGGTGGTGGTCACTGCGGGGGCAGGGCTACTGGAGGCACTGACCTCTACCTGGATGAGCCGTTCTCTCAGGTGACCTCAGACTCAGACACACAGGAAGGAGATCTGACCTCTGACCCCCCGGTCTTCTCTGATGATGACGCCTTCACAGAGCTGCTACAGCTGGGCGAGCTGAACCATCCTGCTCCCGCCTCCGCCACCACCACCACCACCGCCACTCCCTCCAGGAACACGTACGAGTGTGGACGCAGGCAGAGTGCTCCGGGTCAGCTGGTCCAGGATGACGGAGGTCCAGAGTCTGAGCTGCAGTCCAGGAGGCCGGGCATCATCGAGTACTTCAGCAGGTGAGTCAGACATGAGGCCAAGCAATGCTTAATAATTAATACTCGATCAATGCTCATCAATACTTATCAGTACTTAAACAGAACGCTGTGTGTGTGTGTGTGTGTGTGTGTGTGTGTGTGTGTGTGCGTGCAGCAGGAAGCAGCGGTCCATCAGTCAAAGTGTTCCTGGCTGGAAACTCTTTGGTAAAGTTCCTCCAAAGCAGAGTCCATCCAAACAGGCCCGGATCATACAGCAGGTACTGAAACATTGAAACAACGATCAGAGAACGTTCCAGGAACTGAACCTGTGTCAGTGAACTGTAGTTCAAGACCTCCGAGTTAAACTGGACGTTACAGATATAAACTGGACGTTACAGAGTTAAACTGGGACGTTATAGAGTTAAACTGGACGTTACAGATATAAACTGGACGTTACAGATATAAACTGGACGTTACAGATATAAATTGGACGTTACAGATATAAATTGGACGTTACAGAGTTAAACTGGGACGTTACAGAGTTAAACTGGACGTTACAGATATAAACTGGACGTTACAGATATAAACTGGACGTTACAGAGTTAAACTGGGACACTACAGAGTTAAACTGGGATGTTACAGTTAGAAACTGGACATTACAGATATAAAACTGGGGCATTACAGAGTTAAACTGGGACGTTACAGAGTTAAACTGGGACGTTACAGATATAAACTGGACGTTACAGAGTTAAACTGGACATTACAGATATAAACTGGGACTGTTACAGACTTAAACTGGACATTACAGAGTTAAACTGGGACGTTACAGAGTTAAACTGGACGTTACAGAGTTAAACTGGACGTTACAGAGTTAAACTGGACGTTACAGATATAAACTGGACGTTACAGATTTAAACTGAGGCGTTACAGAGTTAAACTGGACGTTACAGATATAAACTGAAGCGTTACAGAGTTAAACTGGACATTACAGAGTTAAACTGAATATTACAGATATAAACTGGACGTTACAGAGTTAAACTGGACGTTACAGAGTTAAACTGGACGTTACAGATATAAACTGGACGTTACAGATATAAACTGAGGCGTTACAGAGTTAAACTGGACATTACAGAGTTAAACTGAATGTTACAGATATAAACTGGACGTTACAGATTTAAACTGAGGCGTTACAGATATAAACTGGTCTCAGGTCAGTGATCTGTGAGGTAACTCTACCTTGTTTCCTTCAGCAGAGCGCTGAGATTAGTCAGAGCTCTCTATCCTCTCCAGACTTCCAGGTAAGTACTCTTTACTGCCCGTCCTCATCAGTCTTCATCAGTCTTCATCAGTCCTTATCAGTCCTCATCAGTCCTCATCAGTCTTCATCAGTCTTTATCAGTCCTCATCAGTCCTCATCAGTCCTTATCAGTCCTTATCAATCCTCATCAGTTTTCATCAGTCTTCATCAGTCTTCATCAGTCTTTATCAGTCCTCATCAGTCCTCATCAGTCCTCATCAGTCTTTATCAGTCTTTATCAGTCCTTATCAGTCCTCACCAGTCCTCATCAGTCCTCATCAGTCTTTATCAGTCCTCATCAGTCTTCATCAGTCTTTATCAGTCCTCATCAGTCTTTATCAGTCTTTATCAGTCCTCATCAGTCTTCATCAGTCTTCATCAGTCCTCATCAGTCTTTATCAGTCTTTATCAGTCCTCATCAGTCCTCATCAGTCTTAATCAGTCCTCATCAGTCTTTATCAGTCTTTATCAGTCCTCATCAGTCCTTATCAGTCCTCATCAGTCTTTATCAGTCTTTATCAGTCCTCATCAGTCCTCATCAGTCCTCAACAGTCTTCATCAGTCTTTATCAGTCCTCATCAGTCCTCATCAGTCTATATCAGTCCTCATCAGTCCTCATCAGTCCTCATCAGTCTTTATCAGTCCTCATCAGTCTTTATCAGTCCTCATCAGTCCTCATCAGTCTTCATCAGTCTTTATCAGTCCTCATCAGTCCGCATCAGTCCTCATCAGTCCTCATCAGTCTTTATCAGTCTTTATCAGTCCTCATCAGTCTTTATCAGTCCTCATCAGTCCTCATTAGTCTTCCTCAGTCTTTATCAGTCTTTATCAGTCCTCATCAGTCCTCATCAGTCTTCATCAGTCTTTATCATTTGTCCAGACAAACAATCCTGTTCCGGTCTGACCAGGTTCGGGTCTGAGAAGGAGAATCAGATTATGGTTCTATGGACCGACACTCATCCCGTCCATCCATCACCTCAGTCTCTGTCTGTCTCCAGCCGTTGTCATAGCGACTGAGTCTTGTGATGTCATTTCAGGAGTTCGAGGCGCGGCAGGTTTCCGGTCGCAACTCTCCTACCCATCATGCAGCGGGGCAGCAGAGCAGGAGAAAGGTGGAGTTTGAGCCGCTCTCGACCACGGGACTGATCCTGGAGGACCGACCACCGTACGGCTATTTCCTGTCTGTCTGTTCAGTCACTTCCCGTGTGTCAGCTGAGCGTCTCAGGCGGCCATTTTGTATCCTGTCTTGTCTGTGTGCAGGAATCTTCCCGCCAAGTCGGCCGAGGAGACGCAGAGACACCGACAGCAGTACAAGGAGATGGTGGCCGGAGCCAAGAGGAGAGGTGTGTTTGATTTTATCCGCTGCACCTCCCACACGGGTGAAGTTTAACTTCTGTTTGTGTGTCAGAGCTGAAGGAGGCTCAGAGGAAGCAGCAGCAGCTGAAGGAGCGTGTGAGACAGGAGGAGGAGATCGCCAACGCCATGCTGGTCTGGAACCAGAACATCCTGCCCCAGTGGGACACCATGTACGACCAAGAGTGATGTCAGAGCGTGTGTGATGATGTCAGAGCGTGTGTGATGATGTCAGAGCGTGTGTGATGATGGTGTTTCAGGAGGTCGAGCCGCCGTGCTCAGGATCTGTGGTGGGTGGGTTTACCGCCGAGCGTTCGAGGACGAGTTTGGAGCCACGCCATCGGGAACGAGCTGAACATCACAGCAGGTGTGGCGGCGTGGGGACGTTTGATTTGTTTGACGTTTCCTATTTCTCGCCTTCACCTTCGTCCTCCTCCTCTTCCTCAGAGCTATACGACATCTTCCTGTGCAGAGCGAAGGAGAAGTGGGGGAGCGTCGGCACCGCACAGACAGCCGGTAAGAACCAGTTCAAACTGAGTCGGAGTCCGACAGTTCTGATCTCACCTACACACATTTACCTGTAGACGGGGCGTCGGCGGACGGAGAGTCCAGTCTGGATCTAATCACACGGGACGTGTCCAGAACTTTCCCCTCCCTCTGTGTCTTCCAGAAGGTCAGTGACATCATGACCTGCAGACTGTTCAACTGCAGGAACAGGAAGTTAATACATGCTTTTATTTTGTAGGGTGGTCCTTACCATGACCTGCTGAAAAGCATTCTGGGAGCTTACACCTGCTACAGACCTGATGTGGGATATGTGAGTCTGTCTCACTCTCTGTGCATGTCTCACTCTCTGTCTGTCTTTCTCTCTGCATGTCTCACTCTGTCTCACTCTGTCTCTCTGTCTGTCTCTCGTCCAGGTGCAGGGCATGTCCTCCATGGCAGCCATGTTGATCCTGAACATGGACGAGGTCGAGGCCTTCGTTACTTTCTCCAACCTAATGAACCGACCGTGTCAGCTGGCTTTCTGCAGAGGGGACCACCAGCTGGTACGTACGAGGACCTGAACCAGAACCATCACATGTACAAGCTTAACACAACCTGTCCTGCCTGTCTGCCTGCCTGTCTGCCTGCCTGTCTGTCTGTCTGTCTGTAGATGTTCAGGTATTTCAGGGCCTTTCAGGTGTTCTTTGAAGAGACACTTCCTCGTCTCTTCGCTCACTTCCAGTCTTCAGGTCTCACTCCAGACCTCTACCTCATGGACTGGTGAGTCTTACTGCAGACCACAAAGAAAGTCAGAGTCCACCAGAGTCCAGGGTCAAACTGCTAGCCTACCTCAGCACAGATGCTCTGGGCGTGAAGCTCAGGTGTCGTTGTGCTGTCCGTCCAAACTTTTCAGTTTCTGATCAAACAGGAAGTGATGAAACGATGATGTAAATAATCAAATGACGTCAGTTCCCTCTGCTAACCCCGCCCCTCAGGATCCTGTCTCTCTACACGAAGCCCCTCCCCCTGGACGTGGCGTGCAGAGTTTGGGACGTCTTCTTCCGTGACGGGGAGGAGTTCCTGTTCAGGACCGCTCTCGGCATCCTGAGGCTGCACCAGGACGTTCTGCTGCACATGGACCTCATCAGCATCGGTGAGACACCTACCTCAGTGACCTCACTGTCACAGTGGCCAATCAGCTTTCACAGGCACGAAACACCTGCAGACAACTTGTTACTTGACTTGGACCATGTCAGGTGACACAAGACTGATCTATCTCATCTCGGACTGGACTCGTCTCGGGTGACGTGGACTCGTCTAAGGTGACGTGGACTCGTCTAAGGTGACGTGGACTTGTCTAAGGTCATGTAGACACATCTTAGGTGACCTGGACTCGTCTCGGGTGACCTGGATTCGTCTCAGGTGACGTGAACTTGTCACAGGTGACCTGGACTCGTCTCGGGTGATGTGGACATGTCTTAGGTGACCTGGACTCATCTCAGTTTGTTAAAGTTTGAGACGTCTGTCGAGTCACCTGTGACTGGAACTCAACCGGTCTGAGGCAACCTGGTCTGGATCATCCTCCCTCAGTATACATGAATCAGTAGATCAGGTGGAGGTTCTGTTACTGACCTGGTTCTGTTCTGTCGGTCCACCTGCAGCTCAGTTCCTGTCCCGCCTCCCTGATGAGGAGCTGCTCTCTGATAGGCTGTTCTCCTGCATCTCGGCGTCGGTCATGCTAAGCGGGAACAGGAAGTGGAGTCAGGTGAGTCAGCTGACAGATATGGAAAATAAAAGCATGAGAGAACGTTCAGAGAACGTTCAGTGAACATTCAGGTAACCTTTGTTTCTGTCTCTCAGGTTCTGTTGGAGCAGACCGGCTGCTGATCCACAGTCTGTTCTCTGGTTTTGGTTCTTCATGTTTTAGACTTCAGGTCAACCTGAGTTTCATCATGTGGATCCAAACTAACCAGAACCTGTGTGGACTGAACCGGACCTCACTGTTATGTTGGTTCTGGACGGGAAAGTTCAGACTTGACTTCTTGTTTAAACCGGATCAGATCAGAACTTTAAATCCTAAAATAAATTAAACAGGTTTGAATTTTAAACTGTGCCTTTTCACAGAGTGACACTTCCTGTTACCTCAAACTTTGGGTCCGGTCCAATAGTCAGTTCTGTTCATGAAGCTTCCTCACTGAAGTGTCAGCGTGTCCGTCATGATGAGGCTGTCTGATCCTCTAACTGTGAAGGAGCTTCAGTGCTTCCTTCTTCATCTCCTTCAGCAGAGGACACACGGAGCATCCTTTAGGAAAGGAAAGGAGGAGACCTGTTGTGTTGTTGCCTGTGTTCTCTGCGTTCACACACAGAGTCCAAACTGTTTGGAACTGTGCCATCCAGCGTCCTGCAGATCCTCATGAAGTTCCCGTTGCTGATTCCTCAGAGATCTTTGCCATAACTTGCTAATATGTTTGTGTGTGAGTGGACAGGAGGGTGAGCGAGCATAGCAGCTAACAAACACTTCATCTGCTTCTGTGACAGCTGGACAATATTCATTATTACTGACACTCTGACTGATGATGACGTCACAGTTTGACATTTCCTGCAGCAAACAACACGGTCAGAGCGCGGGGAGGATCCAGGAAGGATCTCAGAGGAGCGTTTTGTAGTCCATCTTCTGGACTTTGTAGTTTTACCACAGATCACGTCAACAACATTCACCGTCGCTTCATGACGTAGAGTGAGAGCAGTCGACTCCTAACTCCTCATCTCCTCTCCTTCACATCTGTCCTCATCTCCTCTCCTTCACATCTGTCCTCATCTCCTCTCCTTCACATCTGTCCTCATCTCCTCTCCTTCACATCTGTCCTCATCTCCTCTCCTTCACATCTGTCCTCATCTCCTCTCCTTCACATCTGTCCTCATCTCCTCTCCTTCACATCTGTCCTCATCTCCTCTCCTTCACATCTGTCCTCATCTCCTCTCCTTCACATCTGTCCTCATCTCCTCTCCTTCACATCTGTCCTCATCGCCTCTCCTTCACATCTGTCCTCATCTCCTCTCCTTCACATCTGTCCTCATCTCCTCTCCTTCACATCAGTCCTCATCACCTCGTGACATGTCCCATTGAGGTCAAAGGTTAAAAAGGACTTAGGAGCTCATTTTGTTGACTATTGGACCCTGAATAAACTTCTTCTTTGTTGGTGTGAATATTTAAAATAAACCTTTGTGGCGTTGTTGTTGTACAGTTTTAATGACGTCACAGACTCTTCTCTATTCAATTATACCGGAACATGGCTATGATGTTTATGACGTCATATGTCGGTGTGGGTTTGTTTCGTGTCCTCTGACCTCCCGCCGCCGGGGGCGCTGTGCTGTGTTCAGTCCGGGTTAGTGTTTCCGGGTCTCTGTTCGGATCAACACGCGTGTGAAAGAAGTTCTCCACCAAAACACCGACTCTCGTCAACACGCACGCCGAGGAAGGTTCACCACAGCTCGGCCTGAATCTGCGCAGACAGACGGAGACTTTGTGCCGCCATGGGTCCGGTGAGTCACAGAGGGACGCCGGGAAATGAAGTTAAACATGAGAACTCATGTTCTCCTCATGTTCTAATGTTCTCTCTATGTTCTCCTCATGTTCTCTCTATGTTCTCTCTATGTTCTCCTCATGTTCTCTCTATGTTCTCCTCATGTTCTCTCTATGTTCTCCCCATGTTCTCTCTGATCTCCCCATGTTCTCTCTATGTTCTCTCTATGTTCTCTCTATGTTCTCCTAATGTTCTCTCTATGTTCTCCTCATGTTCTCCTAATGTTCTCTCTATGTTCTCCTCATGTTCTCCTCATGTTCTCTCTATGTTCTCTCTATGTTCTCCCCATGTTCTCCTAATGTTCTATCCATGTTCTCCTAATGTTCTCTCTGTTTTCCTAATGTTCTCTCCATGTTCTAATGTTCTCTCTATGTTCTCCTAATGTTCTCTCTATGTTCTCCTCATGTTCTCTATGTGTTCTCCTCATGTTCTCTCTATGTTCTCCTAATGTTCTCTCCATGTTCAATGTTCTCTCTATGTTCTCCTAATGTTCTCTATGTTCTCCTCATGTTCTCTCTATGTTCTCCTCATGTTCTCTCCATGTTCTAATGTTCTCTCTATGTTCTCCTCATGTTCTCTCTATGTTCTCCTCATGTTCTCTCTGTTTTCCTAATGTTCTCTCTATGTTCTCCTAATGTTCTCTCCATGTTCTAATGTTCTCTCTATGTTCTCCTAATGTTCTCTCTATGTTCTCCTCATGTTCTCTCCATGTTCTAATGTTCTCCTCATGTTCTCTCTATGTTCTCCTCATGTTCTCCTAATGTTCTATCCATGTTCTCCTAATGTTCTCTCTGTTTTCCTAATGTTCTCTCCATGTTCTAATGTTCTCTCTATGTTCTCCTAATGTTCTCTCTATGTTCTCCTCATGTTCTCTCTGTGTTCTCCTCATGTTCTCTCTGTGTTCTCCTCATGTTCTCTCTATGTTCTCCTAATGTTCTCTCCATGTTCTAATGTTCTCTCCATGTTCTAATGTTCTCTCTATGTTCTCCTCATGTTCTCTCCATGTTCTAATGTTCTCTCTATGTTCTAATGTTCTCTCTATGTTCTCCTCATGTTCTCTCTGTGTTCTCCTCATGTTCTCTCTGTGTTCTCCTCATGTTCTCTCTATGTTCTCCTAATGTTCTCTCCATGTTCTAATGTTCTCTCCATGTTCTAATGTTCTCTCTATGTTCTCCTCATGTTCTCTCCATGTTCTAATGTTCTCTCTATGTTCTAATGTTCTCTCTATGTTCTCCTCATGTTCTCTCTGTGTTCTCCTCATGTTCTCTCTGTGTTCTCCTCATGTTCTCTCTATGTTCTCCTAATGTTCTCTCCATGTTCTAATGTTCTCTCCATGTTCTAATGTTCTCTCTATGTTCTCCTCATGTTCTCTCCATGTTCTAATGTTCTCTCTATGTTCTAATGTTCTCTCTATGTTCTCCTCATGTTCTCTCTGTGTTCTCCTCATGTTCTCTCTGTGTTCTCCTAATGTTCTCTCTATGTTCTCCTCATGTTCTCTCCATGTTCTAATGTTCTCTCTATGTTCTAATGTTCTCTCTATGTTCTCCTCATGTTCTCTCTGTGTTCTCCTCATGTTCTCTCTATGTTCTCCTAATGTTCTCTCCATGTTCTAATGTTCTCTCTGTGTTCTCCTCATTTTCTCTCTGTGTTCTCCTCATGTTCTCTCTGTGTTCTCCTCATGTTCTCCTCATGTTCTCTATAAATGTGTGATGTATGAGAACCTGATGAGTTAGTAACATAAGAAGAGCATTATGGGAAATATAGTCCAATCAAAAATATTAAAAAACATTTTACTGACACTTTCAAAATAAAAGTCAAACTGAACCTTTTTTGGAGATCTAAGGACAAACTCTTGTTTACTTCCTGTTTCCTCCAGCCACGGTCGAAGAAGCGGCGCCCGACGTTCCGGCGTCTGTTGAAGACGAGCGGCGTGAAGCTGGAGAACAAACTGAAGAACCGTCAGCTGAAGCAGCAGAACGTCGCCAAGAAGCAGCGCAAAGAGCAGAAGAAGTTGAGGCAGGCAGTGAAGGACGCCGCCATCAGGACGCCACGCCCACTGGAGACATACAGGAAGAGACCTGGTGAGAAAACCAGGCTGCTGATTGGCTGTTGAGATCAGACGTCGTTCAGGCGATGTGATTGGACAGACCGATGAGCTCATGATGTTATCTTTAACATGTCCTCCCATCATGCACTGCTCACCTGTCCTCCTCCCATCATGCATTGTGTCCCGACAGAGGAGGAGGAGGACGAGGAGTTCCTGGAGAGTCTGCCGACGGACATGATGGAGGAGGACGACCTGCGGCAGATGACCGCCATGGCTCGACACGCCTCCTTCATCACCAGAGACCTGTCGTCATGGTAACTCCAACTCAGTCACACCCTGCGATGATGTTGTTGTTGTAACTGAAGCTTTGAGACGTGACTGAGGAGTGTTTGTTTCATGTGGCGGGGTGTCTCAGTGGGCCGGTGCACGGCGGTAAGAAGCGGAGCTCCGAGGTGGTGCGGAGCTACGAGAAGGTTCCACGGAAGATGGCGAGGACGGAGGAGAAGGAAGTGATCCACCTGCTGCCAATCAAAGACAAGACGGGCGTCATCCCGCAGAGCATGGAGAGAGGTATGAGTCTCCGTCCAGTCTCCGTCCAGTCTCCGTCCGGTCTCAGTAAGATGCATGACTCGTTGTCTGTCTGTTCGTAGTGGTCAAAACGCAGCTGGAGGAAGAGGAGGAGGAAGACTCCGCCGAGGAGCCGGACGAGTTTGAAAACGGTATGGTGACCTTTGACCCTGTGACATCACAGTTTGTGTGACATCACAGTTTGTGTGTCGTCATGTGATGTGTCCTCCTGAGCAGAGGGGGCGCTGCAGAGCGGTGCTGTGCTGACAGCAGAGCAGAGAGAGCAGCTCAGAGTTCACACGATGAACGAGAAGAGACAACGCATCGCCAGCCTGGGATCAGCCATCGTGTCCGACCCGTACAGCAACGTAAGGACGAAGGCTGACCTGACACCACACACACCTGGCAGAGGTGATACTGTTCTAACAGTGTGTGTGTGTGTGTGTGTGTGTGTGCGTGCAGATAAAGCGTGTGAAGGAGCTGCGTGGCATGCTGATGGAGTCCGACGCGAGTGTGGCGGTGACGGTCAGGAAGCTGGTGATGGTGTCACTGATGGAGATCTTTAAAGACATCGCCCCCTCCTACAGGATACGACCACTGACCGCCGCAGAGAAGGCCGCCAAGGTAACGACACGTGTTCGTCTGTCTGTATCTGTCTGTCTATGTCTGTCTGTATCTGTCTGTCTGTCTGTCTGTCTGTATCTGTCTGTCTATATCTGTCTGTATCTGTCTGTCTGTCTATATCTGTCTGTATCTGTCTGTCTATGTCTGTATCTGTCTGTATCTGTCTGTCTGTAACTGTCTATAACTGTCTGTATCTGTCTGTCTGTCTGTCTGTATCTGTCTGTCTGTAACTGTCTGTCTGTAACTGTCTGTAACTGTCTGTATCTGTCTGTAAGTGTCTGTCTGTAACTGTCTGTCTGTCTGTCTGTCTGTAACTGTCTGTAACTGTCTGTAACTGTCTGTAACTGTCTGTAACTGTCTGTCTGTAACTGTCCGTCTGTCTGTCTGTATCTGTCTGTATCTGTCTGTATCTGTCTGTATCTGTCTGTAACTGTCTGTCTGTAACTGTCCGTCTGTCTGTCTGTCTGTCTGTCTATAACTGTCTGTCTGTCTGTCTGTCTATAACTGTCTGTCTGTAACTGTCCGTCTGTCTGTCTGTCTGTCTATAACTGTCTGTCTGTAACTGTCCGTCTGTCTGTCTATAACTGTCTGTCTGTCTGTCTATAACTGTCTGTCTGTCCGTCTGTCTGTCTATAACTGTCTGTCTGTAACTGTCTGTCTGTAACTGTCTGTCTGTCTGTCTATAACTGTCAGTCTGTCTGTCTGTCTGTCTGTCTGTCTATAACTGTCTGTCTGTATCTGTCTGTATCTGTCTGTATCTGTCTGTAACTGTCTGTCTGTCTGTAACTGTCTGTCTGTCTGCAGGTGAAGAAGGAGACCCAGCAGCTCAGAGAGTTTGAAGAAGGTTTGATCAGTCAGTACAAGTTCTACCTGGAGGACCTGGAGCAGACTATCAAAGGTACACACACCCAAACTCACACTCTTCTCTCACACACAAACACACTCTCACAAACACACTCTCACAAACACACTCTCACACGCACACACTCTGTCACACTCACACTCTGTGCAGACTGGAAGCAGAAGAAGAAGAAGCGCAGTCAGTCGGTGGGTTTCCAGTCGTACCGTGGCCTCGCTGAAGTGGCCGTGCGTTGTCTGTGTGAGCTGCTGCTCGCTCTGCCACACTTCAACTTCCACAACAACGTCATCGTCGCCCTCGTGCCGCTGATGAACGACCCCGCCAAGAAGGTGAGACTGTTACTCTGTACGCAACTCAGGTAACTGTGTGATGCATTCAGGTGACAGGTATGTGTTGTGATGCGTTCAGGTGTCTGTGTTACAGGTGTCAGGTATGTGTTGTGATGCATTCAGGTGTCTGTGTTACAGGTGTCAGGTATGTGTTGTGATGCGTTCAGGAAGCTCTTCCAGCAGGATAAAATGGGCGGGGCTTCATTGGCGACCGTGCGAGTCATCTCCGGCCTCGTCAAGAGCCTCAACTACAACGTCCGACCTGAGGTAACAAATCAAACGCACTCTGACCTCACACACAGTGATTGATGTCAGCTGTGATGTCACGTACTGACCCCGCCCCTCAGGTGCTGAGGACCCTGCTCAGTCTGAGGATCAAAGAGGTGGAGGTGAAGAAGGACCTGGAGGACTCAGCACCAAAGAAGAAGTTCATGAACAACAAAGAGAAGAAGAAGAATCTGTCGAGGATGCAGAGGAAGGTAAACGCTGTGATGTGATGATGTCATGTGATGTGATGTGATGTCATGATGTGATGTCATGATGTCATGTGATGTCATGATGTGATGTGATGCTGTCGTGATGTGATGTGATGCTGTCGTGATGTCATGTGATGCTGTCGTGATGTCATGTGATGCTGTCATGATGTGATGTGATGCTGTCGTGATGTGATGCTGTCGTGATGTGATGCTGTCGTGATGTCATGTGATGCTGTCGTGATGTCATGTGATGCTGTCGTGATGTCATGTGATGCTGTCATGATGACATGTGATGTGATGCTGTCATGATGACATGTGATGTGATGCTGTCATGTGATGCTGTCGTGATGTCATGTGATGCTGTCATGATGTCATGTGATGTGATGCTGTCATGTCATGTACAGTGGAAGAAGGCGGAGGAGAAGCTGGATAAAGAGTTGTTGGAGGCCGAAGCTTCAGAGAGCAAAGAGAAAAAACTCAAAGTGGTGAGTCGACAAAAAAGAGACAAAACATGACTCCATGCCATGAGTCAGCAGATTAACTGAACTCTTCCTCCTCTTCCTCCTCCTCAGCACACAGAGACTCTGAACATCGTCTTCCTCGTTTACTTCAGGATCTTAAAGAAAGCTCAGAAATCTGAGCTTCTTCCTGCAGTGCTCGAGGGGCTGGCCAAGTGAGAGACACACACACACACACACACACACACACACACACACTGTGGCTGTGATGTTGTGCTGACTTTGATGTCACTTCCTGTCAGTTTCGCTCACCTGATTAACCTGGAGTTCTTTGACGACCTGCTCAACGTTCTGCAGAGCCTCATCCAATCAGGAGTGAGTATTCACCTCGACCCTGCCTACCTGTTTACCTGGCTTTACACAAACTGATCGAGTCATGTGATCTCTGCAGGATCTGACCAATCGGGAGAGTCTGCACTGTATCCAGACGGTCTTTACCATCCTATCAGGACAAGGTGTGTGTGTGTGTGTGTGTGTGTGTGTGTGTGTGTGTGTGTGTGGCGAGTACGGTCGAGACCTGCTCTGCATGGAAAGTGTCATGAGGTCAAGTCAACTTTATTATCTGCTGCCATATGTACAGGACATATTGAGGATTGAAATTGTTTCCCTCTTATCCCAGGTGCAAACAGCAATAAACATGAAAATATTAGTAAAAGATTTTAAAATATAAAAAAATGTATACAAGCTGAAAGACATCCAAGAAAAGACAGTGGCAAATCTGGAAGATATAAATAGTACAAATATGGCAAATGTGGTGGTATGAACAGAATGAACAGTATAAAGAGAAACAATAGTCTAACAGTAGCAGTATGGCAATATAGACAGAATTTACATAAGCAGTGAGATCTATCAAAAATAAAATATGTATACAATAAGATAACTTTTGTTATGATATTGTGCTATATAAATAACATTGAATTGAAGTTACTCCGTTTGTATCAGGTGACGTTCTGAACATCGACCCACTCAACTTTTATTCTCAACTCTACAAAATGCTGCCGAGGCTGCACGCAGGTCAGAAACTCTCCTGTCACTCTACAGTCGCTTTACAGTCACTCTACTGTCGCTTTACACTCTCCTGTCACTCTACTGTCGCTTTACACTCTACTGTCACTCTACAGTCGCTTTACAGTCACTCTACAGTCGCTTTACAGTCACTCTGTCGCTTTACAGTCACTCTACTGTCGCTTTACACTCTCCTGTCACACTACAGTCGCTTTACAGTCACTCTACTGTCGCTTTACACTCTACTGTCACTCTACAGTCACTCTACTGTCGCTCTACAGTCGCTTTACACTCTACTGTCACTCTACAGTCGCTTTACAGTCACTCTACTGTCGCTTTACAGTCACTCTACTGTCGCTTTACAGTCGCTTTACAGTCACTCTACTGTCGCTTTACACTACTGTCACTCTACTGTCACTCTACCGTCACTTTACAGTCACTCTACTGTTACTTTACAGTCACTCTACTGTCGCTTTACACTCTACTGTCACTTTACAGTCGCTTTACAGTCACTCTACTGTCGCTTTACAGTCACTCTACTGTTGCTTTACAGTAGCTTTACAGTCACTCTACTGTCGCTTTCAGTCACTCTACCGTCACTTTACAGTCACTCTACTGTTACTTTACAGTCACTCTACTGTTACTTTACAGTCACTCTACTGTCACTCTACTGTCGCTTTCAGTCACTCTACCGTCACTTTACACTCACTCTACCGCCACTTTACAGTCACTCTACTGTTACTTTACAGTCACTCTACTGTCGCTTTACACTCTACTGTCACTCTACAGTCGCTTTCAGTCACTCTACTGTCGCTTTCAGTGACTCTACCGTCACTTTACAGTCACTACTGTCACTCTACTGGCACTTATCTTTACAGTCACTCTACAGTCGCTCTACTTTCACTCTATTGTCACTCCACAATCATTTTACTGTCACTCTACAGTCACTACAGTCACTCAACTGTCACACTACTGGCAATCCACTGTTACTCCACAGTCACTCCGCAGTCACTCGACTGTCATTCTACTCTTTAGCATGAAGAATCCAACTTTAATGATGACATTGATCACATGACTGCTTTCTGTTTCAGGGATGCACAATGATGACATTCTCATCGTGTTACGGTGCCTGGACGCCATGTTGACCCGCCGTAAGAAGCAGGTGACCCTGCAGAGGGCGATGGCGTTCGTCAAACGACTGAGCACGCTCAGTCTGCACGTGTTGCCCAACGCCACTGTGGGACTCCTTGCCGCCAACAGATCCACAATGCATGTGAGTGTTTGTGCTGGCAAACTTAGCAACATGCTAACACACTTAGCCACATGCTGACACACATAGCCATGTGGCAGCAACATAACTATATGCTAACATGTAGTTAGCCACATGCTAAAACACTTTGTATGGTGCTGACCTGCCCATAGTGGCAGGTGAGGTGTTCATGGCAACAAACACAAGTAAACCACTTTGTGTGTTGGGTTTCTGTGTGTGTGTCAGGCGTTCCCTA
This sequence comes from Larimichthys crocea, assembly GCF_000972845.2. NCBI lineage: Eukaryota > Metazoa > Chordata > Actinopteri > Sciaenidae > Larimichthys > Larimichthys crocea. The sequence goes on from NW_020860930.1 coordinate 1,445,864, forward strand.
AGTGTGACTTCCTGTTGGATAACGAGGTTCAGGGCAGCGGCTTCTACCTGCCAGAGTTAGACGAACCTGAACACTGCAACGCTCAGAACACGGCATTATGGGAACTACACACTCTACAGGTACGAGTACACGCTCTACACGTACTTCGTGCTCTACACTTACCAGTACACGCTCTACATGCCCTACATGCTCTACACGTACTACACGCTCTACATGTACCGGTACACACTCTACATGCCCTACATGCTCTACACGTACCAATACACGCTCTACACATACCAATACACACTCTACACACTCTACATGTACCAGTACATGCTCTATGAGTACCAGGACTTTTATGAGTACAAGTAATTGTGTGTGTGTGTGTGTGTGTGTGTGTGTGTGTGTGTGTGTCCACAGAGACATTACCACCCGGTCGTACGGTGCTTGGCAGTCCACCTCTGTCTGGGTGCGCCCAGTGAAGGATCGGCGGCGCTCAACGTGGACCTGAGCCGCAGGTACGAACACATGGACGCTCCAGTCAGAGTGCTCCGGTTGTACCCGTGTCCGACCTCACTTCCTGTCTGTCCTGTGGATTCTTAAACACGTCATGTGATGCTGAAACTTCAGGAGCCTTTGTTTTGATTTGGGGTCGTCTCTGTCTGTGTGTCCACTTCCTGTCCAGGTCTCCGGCAGAGCTCTTTAACGTGTACAGCGTCAAAAACATGACCTTTAACCCCCCTGTCGCTCTGCCCGGAACCAAGAAGAAGGTACACAAACCAAACGCACCTTCAGTGTCTTTAATGTTGAACTCATTAATTATTCTTTAATTATTCTAATTTGTCAATAAAGTTGTTTTTTTTTTCTTTCTCATGTTTCAGGATCGTTTTGTGGGCGGAGCCATGCTGCTCGATATGGAGCTGCAGAGACGAGCAGAGAGCGCCATGACCGCCATCGGGGAGGCGGAGCTTGACTTTAACACAACACACACAAAGACACACTGACACTCTCACATTCTGTAAAAATATTGTAGCCTTCAAAATAAAAGCGTAAACATCATGTGGAGGCGTGACGAGAATCAGATGGTTTTGTTTTTTTTATTCTGAAAGTTTAACTTTCTGTTGAATTAAAGTTTTTTTGTATTCAGTTTTTAAATTAAATCAAACATTAAGATAAACAATTCAGTTAAAATAAAAAGAAACAAACAGATCTACAGTGAGCTCTTAACTACACAAGAACATATTAACATATGCATTCAGTCATATTTAATAAGCACCTTGTGTAATCAGGACCGGCTGTGAGTTGTTTACTATAGTGTGGGAACAATAAATGTAGTCTGGGTGTGGTTAGGGTTGGTCTTGGACCATCCCGGACCACTGAGGGGCGCCGCCACCTTCCAGCCGACCCGGACTGGCCTCATCGCCCATCACTGCAGCCCCAGGCGCAGCTCGAAGAGGGCAGACAGGTACAGCTCTTGGTCTTTACAGTCCAGAGCTTTCTGATAAAACTCCATGGCCATCTTCTTATCGCCTTCAGCTTTGGCCACCAGACCCAAAAGAGCGTACGCCTCATCATCGTCCTCGTTGTCTGAGAGACGCCGCTCTGCGATCTGCTTCAACTTCTGAGGAAAAGGAGAACCGAAAACGTTCAACATCAGGTTAAAACAGTCTACAGTATTGTGTGAAGCAGTTTGCCTTGTGGAGCAGCAGAGGGTGCTCTTAGCCTGACCTAATGCAGCCCTGCTGACGTCTGAGCAAAAGAGTGACAGTATGTTTGGTTGTAAATGACAGATTCTCCTCACCTTGACACACTGTTTCCACTCCCACGTCTTTGGAGTTAACTTCAGCGCCTGTTTGATTAGATCATTGATCAGCTCATGATCACATCATTTGTTCTGCAGCTCTGATGAAGCTGATCTCACCTCAGTGTATTGTGTGATGGCCCCCACCTCGTCTTTCTTGTGGTAGTAGTAAAATTCAGCGTAATGATGGTGGAACACTTGATGAAAGCTCTGGTTTGTCTCAGAGAGACTCTTTAAACCCCGCTGGAAAAACTCATCTGCCCTGAGACACAAAGACTTAATAAGGACGAATAGACAAAGGGACAGACGAACAAATGAAGACGGGTTAAAAGGACAGATGAATGGACAGGTGAAGTCACCTGATCAGGTTATTGTCCTCTCCATACAGAAGTGCCAACTCAATGATGGCGAGGTCAAATGAAGGTTTTATGATGATGGCTTCCTCCAGGTGTTGAATGCACAGACTCCTCCACTGCTTCACCTCTGGAGGAACCCAGCAGAACAGAGTTAGCTCGGTGTAACAGTGTGAAATATCAAAACTCCTTCATACGGACACCCTCATACGGACACCTTCATACGTACACCGTCATACGTACACCTTCCTACGTACACCTTCCTACGTACACCTTCATACGGACACCTTCATACGGACACTTTCATACGTACACCTTCATACGTACACCTTCATACGTACACCTTCATACGTACACCTTCATACGTACACCTTCATACGTACACCTTCATACGGACACTTTCATACGGACACCTTCATACGGACACCTTCATACGTACACCTTCATACGGACACCTTCAGATGGACACCTTCATACGTACACCTTCATACGGACACCTTCATATGTACACCTTCATACGGACACCTTCATATGTACACTTTCATACGGACACCTTCATACGGACACCTTCAGATGGACACCTTCATACATACACCTTCATACGGACACCTTCATACGGACACCTTCATACATACACCTTCATACGGACACCTTCATACATACACCTTCAGATGGACACCTTCATACATACACCTTCATACATACACCTTCATACGGACATCTTCAGATGGACACCTTCATACATACACCTTCATACGGACACCTTCAGTATATCATGAGCGTACTGTGTTTGTTGAAGGGTTTCTTGCTCTGCTCAGCGTTCTTCTTCTTCCTGTAACAAACAAACAGCTGGTGGTGGATAAAAGCCGACTGACTCGTCCTCTTTAGCGCTCGTTTCAGCAGTTCGATGGACCGCTCGTCCTCATCCTGAAGGAAACACATACAAAAAAGAAGATGCATGGTTAGTCAGTCCATGACTTCTTTGTTCACCCTGCTGCATCGTAAGTACTGAGAGTCATTCAAACTGACCTTGATGCGAAGATATTTTGCGACGTAGCGCGTGACATGAGGGTTGTCAGGACCTATCTTCAGTGCTCTCTCTACCAGCCGTTCAGCCTCTTGGGGTTTCTCTTTGAGCAGCTTCAGAGCCAGTATCGACAGCAGAACACCATCGTCAGGGTTGACCTCCAGGGCTCGATGAAGCTGCTTGACGGCTGGTGACTCCTCACCTTCCTTCAACGTTTCTAAAACCTTCTGCAAATGAGACTTCAGTCAGTTTACTGAGTTTAGTTCTTGGACTACAAATTATCTCCCAGCTTTAAAGAAAAACATCTCAGAAACAGGCAGTGAGCATTGGGGTTTGATGGTTTGAATCATGTTGACTTTATGTTTTAGAAAACTGACCATCTCTCTCCGGTGCAGGGCGATGGCATAGCCAGCGTTCCACTCGCTGTCGTCAGGCTGAAGCTCTAAAGCTTGCTGGAAACAGTCAACAGCTTTGAGGTTGTAAAGCTTCAGGTAGGTCCAACCTTTTTCTCCATAAACCTCCGGGAGGAGAGCTGTGGAGGATCCGGTGGGATACTTCATCTGTAAAGAGAAGGACGGGCGGGTGGAGCTTACCTGGATCAGTGACTTCACATCAGACAGAGCTTTAAACACATGCTTTAAAGCACTCATACCAGTATGTCGTCGACCTTCTGGCAGTAACTTTGTGACTGTGTGTAGTCTCCGGTGTGGTATTTCAACCAGGCCATGTCTCCGTATGTCACAATGAGCCGCGGCTCACAGTCCTCACCATAACACTCTCTGTTTGTCTTCTCTGATTGGCTGAGAAGGTCCATCGCCTCTTCTCGTTGATCCTGAAGGTACCTGAGGAGACAGAGATCCTTGAGTGAACCCTGAAGTCCCGAATAAACAGAGCCTTCCAGGTTCCCTAACCCCCTGACCCAGCTGAGCCCTGAACTGTACCTGACATAAGCCAAGAAGCTGTAGGAACGAGCCACCGCTCCCTGCTGTCCCAACTGAAGGTCTAGGTGGTCCTTGAGTCGAGTGCTCAGGTTCTTCAGGTCGAGGTCTTCCTTCTTTAGATCCCATGTGAAGTGACTCTGCAGCCGCTGCAGCCTGGACTGAAGGGTACTGCCTGGGTCACTGCGGGTCAAAGGGATGTTTCAGTGTTCAGGTGTATTCATTGTGCAGGCTAACAGTGAAATGTTGAACAACACATGAAGGATACAAATGAAACAAAAACAATAGAATCAAACTTAAAATATAAAATCTGCTAAAATACAATATAAAAATGTGTTTCAGTGTTCTTACACTGACATGAACACGTCACAAACACCTAACCAGTCTTCAGGGCTCCTCACATACACGAAATAAAGGTTCTTTAATGGTTCTTTAAAGGTTCTCTGGTAAGTTTCGTTTGTCAGTGATTGTCCAGTTATCCTGACAGAACTCTGTATGATTAATTATTAATTATATAATTTCATGATTTGATGACGTAAGTACACTGTCACGTCGAGTTCAAATTATCAAATCAGCTGACTGAACTGACCTCATTGTGAAGGTGAAGATGATGATGGAGGTGAAGCTGATGGAGGTGCTGGAGTTGTTTTGCTTGGGCTGCTCCGTCCGATCAGAAACTTAAAGAAACGAAACTGAACGTGAAGTCTGGTGATGCGTTCACGGTCCGCATTGAAATCACGGAAAGAAGAGAACACAGAGGTTTACCCTGAAAGACAGAAAGGTCGAGCTGCTGTTCGGGTCATCAGTTTTTATTTGTTTTATAGAGTCATCATTTTTATTTTCATCACGTGATTTCTGCTTTAATCTGAAAATAACATTTTCTTAATTAATCTGTCAACATCTGTCTGAACCACTGCTGCTGTAAAAATAAATATAAAAATAAAAAGACGTGATAGCGTGATAAGGTGCTTCCTGAAGTCCACAACCATCTCCACTGTCTTTAGATCACTAACAAAAAAGTATTTTGAAAGTAATCAATTACTTTTAAAGGAAGAGATTACTTGAAAAGTAATCTATGACTTTTAAAGTACTTTTTCTCAGAAATCAGAATTTTTTTCTCAGGATTCCGACTTTATACTCAATAAAAAAGTTTTTAAAAAGTTGTAAAAAACATAGTAAAAAACGTAAAACATTACATTAAAAAAGTAGTTTTTTAAATCATTTTTCAAATATAAAACAACATTAAAAGACAACAAAAAAAGTTGTAAAAAATTACATTTAAAAAGTTGGAAAAAATGTTATTTATATTTAAAATGTAAAGAATTGTTGCCATGGCAGCTGTCACGGCAACTGCTGTTTTAATTTTTTTTATGTCTTTTTGTACAATGTTTTTTACGACTTTTCTTTTTCCAACCTTATAAACGTTGGAAGTCTGAGTTGTAAAGTCAGAAATCTGAGAAAAAAAGTCAGAATTCTGTGTTTTAAAGTTGACATGTTGTATATAAAATATATGTATTTTATTATTTTATTTTTTCCAAAAAAGTGTCCAGAGAGCTTAAAAAAGGAGACATAATCACATTACTGACAATAGATCAAGTAAAAGTAATTAACATTGCATGTAATATCCATAAAGTCCAGCAGGGGTCAGTATTTCGCCACAGAAGAAGAGGGTCAGTTGTGTTTCACAGTGAGTTATTATTACTATAGAACCATTTGTAGGTCCACCAAGAACCTTTCATTAATTAACAACCAATGAACCATCAAAGCACGGTTCTTTAAACAACTTCAGCAAAAACACATCAGAATTTTTACTAAAGTTCTTTGTGGACCAACCAACTGGTTCCATGAAGAACCTGTTCTGAGTTCTTGTTCTGGTTTTAAATCAAATGTTGAATAATGAGAACATGAACAGAGCTGTGTGCAGACTGAATGGAAGAAAGAGAGGAAAGGGGGCGATGAGTTTAACTTTGTCTCAACACAGGAAGTTAATCAAGTTAAACAAAGTTTTTTTTATAAAACGTGAAACAATCTGAGTGCCTGAGGCAGTCACAGGACAGGAAGAGTCCTCATAAGGCCTAATGGGAGGAGACTGACATGAGCCAGTGGTGGGCGAGGCTGAGCTCATAAAAGCAGTCTGGAGGCTGACAGAGCTCAGACTCTGAACACAGACCAGGTTTACATAGACCAGGTTCAGACTAGACTCATGCAGGATGCTGCTGCGACCTTTCTGGACCTTCCTCCGGGGACACTCATCCCTCCTGAATTCACCTTTCTTCCCTGTTGTCTTCTCCTTGTCCGTCTACCTGTCCTTCTGTCTGCCCTTCCTGCTGCTGGACTCGTTGTCCTCCAGGTGGGCCCTGGTGCGCAGGTACAAGCTGCAGTCTCAGAGCTCCGTGAGCTGGGCCTCGATGCAGAGCTGCCTGGCCTTGACATTCTACAATCACCTGGTCTTCATCTTCCCACTGACAGTGATGCACTGGTACCTGAGGCCCGCCTACCTGCCTGAGGAGCCCCCGACCATGCCATGCCTGCTAGCTCAGGTGCTGGTTTGCCTGCTGCTCTTTGACTTCCAGAGCTTCACCTGGCACCTGCTCCACCACAAAGTGCCGTGGCTCTACCGCAACTTCCACAAGGTAGCTAAACTCACCAGTGATGGACATGTCAGAAAGAATCTCTTGTTTCTGCTCCAGCCTCATGTTTTTTTTCTTCCCCACCAGGTGCACCACACCTACACCTCCACCTCTGCCCTCACCACTGAATACTCTGGGGTCTGGGAGACTCTCAGTCTGGGCCTCTTCGCTGCCGCCAACCCAATCATGCTGGGATGCCACCCGCTCACCGAGCTCGCCTTTTTTGTGGTCAACATCTGGCTGTCGGTGGAGGACCACTGCGGCTACGACCTGCCGTGGGCCACCCACCGCCTGGTGCCGCTGGGGCTGTACGGTGGTGCGCGCCACCATGACCTCCACCACCTCAAGTCCAAGTACAACTACGCCCCCTACTTCACCCACTGGGACTGTCTCGCGGGGACACTGTGCACCCAGCAGGACTGAAGTATGACAAAAGGTTTCTCAACAGATGGAGTTATGTTGAACTGATGGAGGAAGTTTCTGAACGGATGGAGTAATGTTTTAAACGGATGGAGAAGTTTCTGAACTGATGGAGAAGTTTCTGAACTGATGGAGTAATGTTGAACTGATAGAGGAAGTTTCTGAACAGATGGAGTAATGTTTTAAACTGATGGAGAAGTTTTGAACTGATGGAGAAGTTTCTGAACTGATAGAGGAAGTTTCTGAACAGATGGAGTAATGTTTTAAACTGATGGAGAAGTTTTGAATTGATGGAGAAGTTTCTGAACTGATGAAGTAATGTTGAACTGATAAAGGAAGTTTCTGAACGGATGGAGTAATGTTTTAAACTGATGGAGAAGTTTTGAATTGATGGAGAAGTTTCTGAACTGATGAAGTAATGTTTTAAACTGATGGAGAAGTTTCTGAACGGATGAAGTAATGTTTTAAACTGATGGAGAAGTTTTAAACTGATGGAGAAGTTTTGAATTGATGGAGAAGTTTCTGAACTGATGAAGTAATGTTTTAAACTCATGGAGAAGTTTTAAACTGATGGAGAAGTTTTGAACTGATGGAGAAGTTTCAATCTTTAAAATAACTGATGATCAGATTACATCACACAGGCCTCTGTCTGAATTTAATTTCAGATTTTTTTACAGTATAATTTTCTTCACATTAAAGATCTTTACTGTTAACATGTTAAAGAATGTTCATGTTGAACGGTGACATGTTTAATAATATTCCTCTCACTTCTTCAGTTCTATGGAGGCTGGTTTTATTATAAATTATATTTATGACACATTATGTATATATTATATGAACATTTATGAACAAAAGATAATTTGTTTGTCACATGTGATTTGTTCCTGTGAATTACTGAATACTTCAGTAACAACATATTTAACGTTCAACGAATCAAATTAAAGTCAATATTTTAAATCAACATGATGTAACTTCTCTCTCTGTTAACCCCGTTGAGGCTACACTGACATGAATCAGGTGAATGGTGTCTCTGTCATTCGTATGTCTTTTGGTGAACTCGTATCTGCACTGTGCTCTGATCATCATCACGTGATAAATGAGTTTAAAGTGAAAGAACAAGGTCTGGTCCAGCAGAACACCCCTCTCTTTTTTTCCATGCATGTTTCTGGAGTCCACAGGAAGTGGACATAGCCTGCGGAAATGGACATGTCATCTTGTCTCTTGGTTCCTCATCAGACGAGAGACAAAGACCTGATGCAGAGGCCGAATGAATCCTCGTCTCTGTTACTGCAGTACACCATGTGCCCTGGACGAAGTCGTCAATCACTACTACTGCTACTTGACCTGATCTGAAAACAGATTCACTGATCTGAGGAAAGGGTGGGAGGTTTGAAGGGACCCCTTTAAAGGTCAGAGAAGAGTTAGATCTGATCTGAGTATCGACTCATCAGTTTAATGAGAACTTGGTGAATCGGATCAAGACTTTTCCTGTTTAATGTAACAAAGCACTGAGTCATAAGGCTGTTCTCTCAGACTCAAGGACAAACAAAGGTGTTATTGATTCACTGTGAGATTCACTCTCTGGTGATGGTCCAGCGTAGAAACCTGCAGGAGCACATACACATGTATACTTTCATAAACATGGAAATTCTCGACTGCTTATGTCTGTGTACTTGTTTTTGTCAGAAATACTTGTTGGGACGTTTATTTGTCGTTTGGTGACACAGATCTTTGTTAGAGGACGTCATGTTTTACAGAAAGTTATAAAACTCCATGATCTGATTTCTTTGAATGACTTTAAATCAGTTTGTGAAGATGTGGAGGATTGTTGTGTTGATGTTTAAACTGATGTTTGATACTGAACTTTTATTTTGTGGGTGTGCTTGATTTTTAATTCTGTCTGTTTTGTTTTGTGCCTTGTTCTCAGTCTGTGTTGCCGACTGTTTGACCAAGAAATGGGACCTTTCCTAGTTAAATAAACGTTAGATAAAGGTTAGATAAAGGTTAGATAAAGACTTTAATGATTAATGAAGTTTAATAAGTGTTGACACATGGTGAGTATATGAAGTTTTCGTCTTTTATAAAGCGTCTGAGTCATTTCTGGGAATGTTTGACATTTCCTGTAATTTGACCCCAGTTCGACACAGATAGTAACACGGATGAAGTACAATGCAGTGAATCACTTAACTCCCAGCAGGCACTGCTTCAAAGAGTGAGTCATCATGGACTGAGCAGCAGTCAGTAACAAAACAATGAACTGGACCAAAGTAATAAACAGTAATTACTGAGCAGATAACGAGCTCACAGGAAGTCCACGTTCTTTGGGAAAGTTCTGTGTCATATGACAAGTTACCAACTTCTAAGTAAACCAGCACATTACGAGAAGACCGAAGGAAAACCCAAACAATGAAAAACCTCGGGGGAGGAAGCAGTAGTACTATTCAGCCAAGACCACCAAGACCAGACTGTATCAAGACTGAGAAAAGACCAAGACCAGACTGTATCAAGACTGAGACAAGACCAAACCAGACTGTACCAAGATGGAGACAAAACCAAGACCAGACTGTACCAAGACTGAGACAAGACCAAGACCAGACCATATCAAGACTGAGACAAGACCAAGACCAGATTGTACCAGATTGTACTAAGACTGAGACAAGACCAAGACCAGATTGTACCAGATTGTACCAAGACTAAGACAAGACCAAGACCAGAATGTACCAAGACTGAGACAAGACCAAGACCAGACTGTACCAAGACTGAGACAAGACCAAAACCAGACTGTACCAAGACTGACACAAGACTGAGATGAGGCAGTACATACATGGGAAGGTAGTGTTCAGTAAATGTCTGATTTACAGATTGCTAACTTTAGCTAGCATAGCATAGAAGCTTCTTTCTTTGTTAACGGTAACATTAGAAATGAATCGAGTAGATGTGAAGCAGGGACAGTTTTCTGAATCAAATCCAAGATGAGGCCAACACCTTTAAAATGTCAGACAGACAAACGACAGAGTTCATCTCACACACGTACACACACACACACACACACACACACATATATATATTAGTGCTGTCAAAATTAACGCGTTCATTTTGTCGATTAATTTTAAAGAATTAACGCGTTAAAAAAAATTAACGCAATTAACGCGGTTTTATTTACTTCCGGTGGCGGCCGCCATTTTGGATGTGGCAAAGTAGAGCTTTGTTTCCCAGATATATTAGTGTGTGTGTGAATGGGTGTATAAGAGGCATTAACTTAAAGCCCTCACGGAGACTGCGCCCTGCACGGTCGCCCACATTGCCCACAGCTAAAACCGGCCCTGCTTGTATTAGTTTACGGGCAGATCTGCCACATCCAATAGGGCGGAACGTTAACGTATCGCAGCAACGGACCAACCTGCTCAATGAGGCATCTATGTATATGTCTATGACTATCCTAACTAAAGGAGAGTCTATGTATAGTCTATGATCTATCCTAACTAAAGGAGAGTCATAGTCTAGATCTATTCCTAACTAAGGAGAGTCTATGTAATATGTCTATGATCTATCCTAACTAAAGGAGAGTCTATGTATATGTCTATGATCTATCCTAACTAAAGGAGAGTCTATGTATATATGTCTATGATCTATCCTAACTAAAGGAGAGTCTATGTATATATGTCTATGATCTATCCTAACTAAAGGAGAGTCTATGTAATGTCTATTGCTATCCTAACTAAAGGAGAGTCTATGTATATGTGTCTATGATCTATCCTAACTAAAGAGAGTCTATGTATTATGTCTATGATCTATCCTAACTAAAGGAGAGTCTATGATATATGTGTCTATGATCTATCCTAACTAAAGAGAGTCTGTATATAGGTCTATGATCTCCTAACTAAAGGAGAGTCTATGTATAATGTCATGATCTATCCTAACTAAAGGAGAGTCTATGTAATATGTCTATGACTATCCAACTAAAGGAGAGTCTATGGCGAAAAGATGGATAAGGACGGACTTTTAGGGGGAACATTTCATTTAAAAAGTTGCCTGACGGCTCGTTGGACAAAAACAAGGCATTTGCACAGTTTGCAAAGCCGAATTTAAATTCCACAAATAACACGACTTTAACATATCACCCAAAAACAAAACCCCCTGTCTACACTACAAGAGTGTGGCACTCGTCAGTATATTTCCTCATTCTGGCTTTTCTCCGTTTGCACTGTGCATATGTGCACCTTAAGCCAATAAAATGAATGAATTTAAATATACTTTCTCTGTGTTTATTCTACATTAATTTGATCATTTTACATAAATAAATATTCATTATAAGCTTCAGTCTCAGAAAAATGCATTTAATTTATTGATACATTTATTGATAGATTAATCGCGATTAATCGCGATTAATTACAGAATTTTTTGCGATTAATTAGTTAATTTTTTTAATCGATTGACAGCCCTAATATATATATATAGCTTGAGGGTTCTGCACAGCTAAGAAGCTGTTCCTAGGACATCATACTTCTGGATAGAGGCCTCAGGTATTGTACCAGGCTGTATGTATATTGCCTGACTGAAAAATCATCTCAGCCTCTTTTAGGGGAAGTGAAGGTTTAGTCTTCACATCTTGTTGCTCACGTCCACACCTGCCCACGCCTGCATGCTTTGACACTTTCCCTCTCCTGGATCTGGTCCTGGACCTGTACAAACACGCCTCCGCCTACACAAACCCGGAGTTGCTCTCAGTCTAATGTTGGCTCTGATTTCTGATTTCTGCGATGACGATGAGATGGCCTGTGAGACCTGTGACACACACACATACACACACATGCACTGGAATATAAGTAACATTAGTACTGCAGGTCTGAGTGTGAAGCGTTGTTGTTGTCATTGTTGTCTGTACATTTATAAACCTCGACACAGGAGTCTCTGATCTTTGATGGTCTGATGCAGCAATGCTTTCTGGGAAATCTGTGGAGAGTCCAGTGTTAATCTGATAGGATTTCTGTCTTTGTGAGGCCCAGGTCATTGTGTCAGACAGGGTCCTCATAAGACCAGAGGAAGTGTGTGTGTGGATGTGTGTGTGAGTATGTGTGTGTGTGAGTGTGTGGAGAAAGTGATGATGTCATTGGAAGAGTGTTATCTCACTTCCTGTTTGAAGTTAGATAATTGTTGACAAATTCTGGGAAATTCCTGAATGACAAATCAGAAACTGAGACTGAGAGCAGGTGAGACTGTCCAGGTGAGACTGAGAGCAGGTGAGACTGTCCAGGTGAGACTGAGAGCAGGTGAGACTGTCCAGGTGAGACTGTCCAGGTAAGACTGAGAGCAGGTGAGACTGTCCAGGTGAGACTGAGAGCAGGCGAAACTGTCCAGGTGAGACTGTCCAGGTGAGACTGTCCAGGTGAGACTCAGAGCAGGTGAGACTGTCCAGGTGAGACTGAGAGCAGGTGAGACTCAGAGCAGGTGAGGCTGTTCAGGTGAGACTGAGAGCAGGTGAGACTGTTCAGGTGAAACTGTCCAGGTGAGACTGAGAGCAGGTGAGAATGTCCAGGTGAGACTGAGAGCAGGTGAGACTCAGAGCAGGTGAGACTGTTCAGGTGAGACTGTCCAGGTGAGACTGAGAGCAGGTGAGACTGTCCAGTGATCAGTATGTGATCAGTCATATCTCCTCACCTGTTTCTGAATAAAGCAGGAGGTTCTGGTTCTGGCCTGTGGGTATGATTAGGTCCACTAACTGACTCAGATGTTGAAGAATTGGTCAGCTTCCTGTTTGTTTTACTGCTGACAGCTCCACCTGCTGGTCACAGAGAGTTACTGAATTTAAAATCCTTCTGCTTACAAAGCTCTTCATGGTCAGGCACCATCATATCCTAAAGAGCTCATAGTACCTTACTACCCCACAACACTACGCTCTCAGAATGCTGGGTTCTTCATGGTTCTTCAGGGTTCTTCAGGGTTCCTTGTGGTTCTTCAGGGTTCCTCGTGGTTCTTATTATAACCTTTATTTAACCAGATAAAAACCCATTGAGATCAAGACCTCTTTCACAAGGGTGACCTGGCCAAGAAAGGCAGCAGCACACATCATAACAATCAAGGCAGACGAACAACAACAACAAACAAGCAGCAAAAAAACAAACACAAAAGCAATAAAATATTAAAATACTAAAATACTAGTGCGAGTAAATAGGCAAATAAAGTGCAGAAGTTATAGATACAGTAACAAATTAAGAACATAGGCACTGTTCAGAAGATTTCCATTGACGGTTTCTTAAAGTAGAGCGGAAAGCTTCCAGTCAAACAAGCTCTGACATTTTCAGATTGGAGGGCAGTCTGAGCAGACAGGGAAAAAACTGAATGCTTCTTTACCCGTTTCAGTCCGAACACGAGGAACAGAAGAATGCAGAATGTCATTTGATCGTAGGGCATAACGGCTTCCAGTTCTCTGAAGAAAAGTGCATAAATATGTGGGAACCAAGCCAAGAAGAGTCTTATAAACAAGTGTCATCCAGTGTGTATAGTGTCTTACATTGAGGGAAGGCATGCCAGCTTTTCCATACAGTTCACAGTGGTGGGTTAGGCGGCTACAACCAGTGATGAACCTCAGAGGACAGTGATAAACAAGAATCAAGGACTGAAGGCAGCTGGTTGAGTTTGACATGTACACAACATCAGTATAATGAAGTACAGACAAGAAGGTAACTGACATCAGAAACTTCCAAGCTCTGAGGGAGAAACATGATTTGTTTCTGTAACAGAAAGCGAGCTTCACCCTTAATTTGGAGATCAAATTTTTAATATGTAAATTGAATGAAAGCACCTCATCAATAATGAATCCCAGGTACTTATAACTGGTGACCACATCTAGAGTTTCACCCCGGACAGTTCTGATATTCTTCAAGGAAACAGATGAATTTGAAAAAATCATTAGTTTTGATTTATCAGCATTTAAAACCAGTTTCAGTTTCTCCAGACAAATCTGCACTGCATTAAAGGTGGACTACAAAAATTCAAATGCCTGAGCAATCGAATGTAAGCAGCAGTAAATTACAGTGTCATCCACATAGTGATGTTATGAGGCATTTGATATGTTTGCACACAGATCATTAATGTAAATTGTGAACAGACTGTGCCTTGAGGTACTCCTTTTGTGACCTCAAGAAAGGTGGAGCTAACTCCAGCCATCTGAACACATGGTGTCCAACTTGCCAAATAATCAGCAAACCAAGAGGCAGCTTGTTTGGAGATGCCATTCTTGAGGAGAATTTGTAACAGGAGATTGTGGTCCACAGTATCAAATGCCTTCAGGTCAATGAACAAAGCCACACAGAGCCTTTTCGAGTCCAGTGCCTCAAACACATCATTAAGAACTTTCAGGGCAGCAGTAACAGTGCTGTGCTGCTTCCTAAAGCCAGACTGAAGGGGATTGAGAATGTTCCCCAATTCCAAAATATCCTTCAATTGATCGCAGACCAATTTTTCAAATACTTTGGCCAAAATACATAATTTAGAGATAGGCCTGTAATGTAACGAGTGAGGGTTCATCTCCTTTTAGCAGTGGGAGACAAAAGCGGATTTCAAAACTTTAGGAAGTTTGTTTGTGCTGAGGCTGAGATTAAAAATACTAGTTAGAAGCTCAGCAATTAAGTCAGCAACCAGCTTTAGAAAAAATCGATCCAAGCTACCAGTTTGTTATGCAACAAAGTCCTTGTGTGTGAAAAAAACGTGGCAATAAACGTTTTTCTGATTCTGATTCTGATTTACTGCTGCTGTCTCTATTTATCTATGCATCACATGACAGTGATACTACTGTACATTCTGGACATACTGTATATACTGTAAAATTACTGACTGGGGCTTTTTCAGGAGCCTGGTTATGTACTGCTCTGCCTGGGCTGGGATATGGACACACTGTATGTACTGTTATATACTGTATACAATGTACACACTGCAGTTATACTGTAGGAACACATCCTGTCCTGCAGAGGGAACCACAGGTTAATACAGGAGGAGGTGTAAATGTCCTCAGATTCATATTTTGATTGTTAAACAGAAGGACAAGTGCATTTACTTAACTGAGATACTCGATTACTTCATCTGAAATACTTGATTACTTTATCCTTCACATCATCAATAACTCTTCAGATCATTAACTATGCATAATGATGAAACTTCACTGATCTCAGGTCAGTTCACAGTTTATTGTTTATGTAATGTTATTCAAATGTTTAAGTGAGCTCCAACAGCTGCTACATCAAACAGATCAATCAATCAATATATCATTACCACACACACACACACACACACACACACACATTCCTCAGCTGTGTGTTGATGTTAGTCGTCCAATCAGAAACAGTTTCAGAGATCGCTGTGAGTCCAGCTGTTTTCCCATTTTAGGTCAAAGTCCAGATGGCTGTGTGTGTGTGTGTGTGTGTGTGTGTGTGTGTGTGTGTCACAGTGTGTAGTCTTAACACACTGGAGGAAACATTAAAGATCATTTATATTAAAGAAGTAGTGAGTCTCATTCTGAGTCCAGTGTTTAGCCTAGCTTAGCACAAAGACTGGATGCAGGAGGAGCTGCTAACTAAAGCTATGCTACCCATAAAATGTTACTATATTTAATATTAGCTCTTTAAAAGTATTTTATCAGAAGATTCTGCTATGATAAACTTCAAATTATTGTTAATTTATTATGATGGTGATGATGATTATTATTTTTGTCATTAATTTTATGTAGATTATTGTGATCATTATTATTATAAGTATGGAATAAAATAACAGTGGTGAAATAACTGGGTGAAATAATGAAGTGAAATAACAGGGTGAAATAACAGAGTGAAATGACGCAGTAAAATAACGGGTTGAAATAACAGGGTGAAATAACAGTGGTGAGTTAATAGTGGTGAAATAGCAGTGGTGAAATAACAGAGGTGAAATAACAGTAGTGAAATAACAGTGGTGAAATAACAGTAGTGAAATAACAGTAGTGAAATAACAGTGGTGAAATAACAGTAGTGAAATAACAGGGTGAAATAACAGTAGTGAAATAACAGTAGTGAAATAACAGTGGTTAAATAGCAGTGGTGAAATAACAGTGGTTAAATAGCAGTGGTGAAATAACAGTAGTGAAATAACAGTAGTGAAATAACAGTGGTGAAATAACAGTGGTGAATTGACAGTAGTGAAATAACAGTGGTGAATTGACAGTAGTGAAATAACAGTGGTGAAATAACAGTGGTGAAATAACGGTAGTGAAAAAACGGGGTGAAATAACAGTAGTGAAATAACAGTGGTGAATTAACAGTAGTGAAATAACAGTGGTGAAATAACAGTAGTGAAATAACAGGGTGAAATAACTGGTGAAATAACAGTGGTGAAATAACAGTAGTGAAAAAACGGGGTGAAATAACAGTAGTGAAATAACAGTAGTGAATTAACAGTGGTGAAATAACAGTAGTGAAAAAACGGGGTGAAATAACAGTGGTGAAATAACAGTGGTGAAATAAAAGTAGTGAAATAACAGTGGTGAAATAACAGTAGTGAAATAACGGGGTGAAATAACAGTGGTGAAATAACTGTAGTGAAATAACAGAGTGAAATAACAGTGGTGAAATAACTGTAGTGAAATAACAGTAGTGAAATAACGGGGTGAAATAACAGTAGTGAAATAACAGAGTGAAATAACAGTGGTGAAATAACAGTGGTGAAATAACGGAGTGAAATAACAGTAGTGAAATAACAGTAGTGAAATAACAGAGTGAAATAACAGTGGTGAAATAACCGTAGTGAAATAACAGTGGTGAAATAACAGTGGTGAAATAACAGTAGTGAAATAACGGAGTGAAATAACAGTAGTGAAATAACAGTGGTGAAATAACAGTAGTGAAATAACGGAGTGAAATAACGGGGTGAAATAACGGGGTGAAATAACAGTAGTGAAATAACAGTGGTGAATTAACAGTGGTGAAATAACAGTAGTGAAAAAACGGGGTGAAATAACAGTGGTGAAATAACGGGGTGAAATAACAGTAGTGAAATAACAGTGGTGAAATAACAGTAGTGAAATAACGGAGTGAAATAACGGGGTGAAATAACAGTAGTGAAATAACAGTAGTGAAATAACAGGGTGAAATAACAGGGTGAAATAACAGGGTGAAATAACGGAGTGAAATAACAGTAGTGAAATAACAGTGTAGGAGTGGCCAAGCAGGAGATGAACTCAGCTAAAGAAGGACATGTTGAAGGACAGCAGAATAATACAACTCAACACTGACTGTATGAGGAGTCACTCTGTACTCAAACATAAGCAGACCACACCCACCATGTTTCCTCTCCTTACATGAGACTAAGAGGAGGAGAAGGAAGAAGAGGAGGAGGAGGATGAAGAGGAGGAGGCGGTCTCATTTTATTTACTGACCGGCTTCCTTTTTTGGACTTAAAGATACAGACTCTCTCAGCTGTATGTTGTTTTATGTGTTTTGTTCTGTTTAATCTCTTCTTCTTTTTCTTTTACATCTCCGAATGTTTCTGTTTCTTCCTGCAGTCTCAAACGTTTTGATCAGAAAATGAAGAGCGAGCCATCTAACAGGCAGGAAGTTTGGTTTGTCCATCATGAATTTCCCTTTTAAGGAGAAAAGAGTGGGATGAAGACCTGAAACATACTGTAGAGAAATGTTCGAGTCATCATGAAGACATCTTCGTCCTGACACACATTCCTCCCTCAGCACAACTCCAAATACTACGATACCCATGAGCCTCAGTAACTGTGTGAGAGAGGGAAAGTGTTTAATGTCCACAGATTTCAAAGGTCTGACAGCTTTGGTCCGATTTCTGACAGATCAGCTGCTGTTTTGACAAGGTCAGGACAGCCAATCAAGTGAAGGTCTGACTGTCAGGTGATTGAATAGATTTCCTGTCAGTCAGAAGTTAAAACTCACTAAACAATTTACAAGAAACTGTCACATCCAAGAAAATTTACACACATTCGAGTAGAACAACTGTGGTACAACTGTGGTACCAGCAGATGTACTGCAGTGGATGTACTGCAGTGTTTACAGAATAAATAAGTGAAATAACGGGTTGAAATATCAGGGTGAAATAACGTGGTGAAATAACGGCCTTCAATCATATATAATAATTTATTGGAGATAAGTCCCATTTTTTAAAACAAATAACCAATTCTCGTCCTGAAGGTCTCAAATAAACTAGTAACAGTTAATTAATGTAGGCGGGACCAACATACCTGGAGGCAGGTGATGGAGCAGCTGTTGAACCATGGGGAACTGCTGATGAACCATGGGACCTGCTGATGAACAATGGGGACCTACTGATGAAACATGGGACCTGCTGATGAACCATGGGGCTTGCTGATGAACCATGGGCACCTACTGATGAACCATGGGATCTGCTGATGAACCATGGGCACCTACTGATGAACCATGGGACCTTCTGATGAACCATGGGGCTTGCTGATGAACCATGGGATCTGCTGATGAACCATGGGCACCTACTGATGAACCATGGGACCTTCTGATGAACCATGGGGCTTGCTGATGAACCATGGGACCTGCTGGTGAACCATGGGGACCTGCTGATAAACCAATGGGACCTGCTGATGAACCATGGGGCTTGCTGATGAACAATGGGACCTTCTGATGAACCATGGGGACCTGCTGATGAACCATGGAGCTTGCTGATGAACCATGGGGACCTGTTGATGAACCATGGGGACCTGCTGATGAACCATGGGATCTGCTGATGAACCATGGGCACCTACTGATGAACCATGGGACCTTCTGATGAACCATGGGGCTTGCTGATGAACCATGGGACCTGCTGGTGAACCATGGGGACCTGCTGATAAACCAATGGGACCTGCTGATGAACCATGGGGCTTGCTGATGAACAATGGGACCTTCTGATGAACCATGGGGACCTGCTGATGAACCATGGAGCTTGCTGATGAACCATGGGGACCTGTTGATGAACCATGGGGACCTGCTGATGAACCATGGGATCTGCTGATGAACCATGGGCACCTACTGATGAACCATGGGACCTTCTGATGAACCATGGGGCTTGCTGATGAACCATGGGACCTGCTGGTGAACCATGGGGACCTGCTGATAAACCAATGGGACCTGCTGATGAACCATGGGGCTTGCTGATGAACAATGGGACCTTCTGATGAACCATGGGGACCTGCTGATGAACCATGGAGCTTGCTGATGAACCATGGGGACCTGCTGATGAACCATGGGGACCTGCTGATGAACCATGGGGACCTTCTGATGAACCATCTCAGCCTTACAGAGTGTGCAGCAGTCACATGGTACATAAAAAGGGACACATTTAAGGTCCTGTTCCTCCTTCAGTTGAAGGGGTCCCTCATTTCCAGACTTAAGCTGAAAAGAAAGTCTGTCACATGAACAGCCTCCAACATTCAGTCAAAACATTCGGAAACAGAAACATTCTTCTTCTTAACTGCCTCATTTAGACCGACCTCATCCCTTCATCCTCCTCCACCCTGCTGTGTTTGTCTTTTTAAGGAGATGGACCACTGCCCCTCCTCAGGCTGCTCTGTAATGTTACGCACACACCAGCCAAACGTGTGTGACAGGAAACAGAGAGTGGCTGCCAGCAGCTCAGATTTCGCTGTGATCATGTATGTGCTCACGTTGATGTATGTGTTCACGTTGATGTATGTGTTCACGTTGATGTAAAGACTGTGATCATGTATGTGCTCACGTTGATGTATGTGTTCACGTTGATGTATGTGTTCACGTTGATGTATGTGTTCACGTTGATGTATGTGTTCACGTTCATGTATGTGTTCACGTTGATGTATGTGTTCACGTTGATGTATGTGTTCACGTTGATGTAAAGACTGTGATCATGTATGTGCTCACGTTGATGTATGTGTTCACGTTGATGTATGTGTTCACGTTGATGTATGTGTTCACGTTGATGTATGTGTTCACGTTGATGTATGTGTTCACGTTGATGTATGTGTTCACGTTGATGTATGTGTTCACGTTGATGTATGTGTTCACGTTGATGTATGTGTTCACGTTGATGTATGTGTTCACGTTGATGTATGTGTTCACGTTGATGTATGTGTTCACGTTGATGTATGTGTTCACGTTGATGTATGTGTTCACGTTGATGTATGTGTTCACGTTGATGTATGTGTTCACGTTGATGTATGTGTTCACGTTGATGTATGTGTTCACGTTGATGTATGTGTTCACGTTGATGTATGTGTTCACGTTGATGTATGTGTTCACGTTGATGTATGTGTTCACGTTGATGTATGTGTTCACGTTGATGTAAAGACTGTGATCATGTATGTGCTCACGCTGATGTATGTGCTCACGTTGATGTATGTGTTCACGTTGATGTATGTGTTCACGTTGATGTAAAGACTGTGATCATGTATGTGTTCACGTTGATGTATGTGCTCATGTTGATGTATGTGTTCACGTTGATCTAAAGACTGTGATCATGTATGTGTTCACGTTGATGTATGTGTTCACGTTGATGTATGAATTCACGTTGATCTAAAGACTGTGATCATGTATAAATTCACATTCATGTATGTGTTCACATTCATGTATGTGTTCACGTTCATGTATGTGTTTACGTTGACACATGTGTTCACGTTCATGTATGTGTTTACGTTGATGCATGTGTTCACGTTGATGCATGGGTTCACGTTGATGTATGTGCTCACGGTGATGTATGAATTCACGTTGATGTATGTGTTCACGTTCATGCATGTGTTCACGTTGATGTTAAGACTGTGATCATGTATGTCTTCACGTTGATGTATGAATTCACGTTGATGTATGTGCTCACGTTGATGTATGTGTTCACATTCATGCATGTGTTCACGTTGATGTATGAATTCACATTGATGTATGTGCTCACCTTGATGTATGTGTTCACGTTGATGTATGTGTTCACGTTCATGCATGTGTTCACGTTGATGTATGAATTCACGTTCATCTAAAGATTGTGATCATGCATGTGTTCACGTTCATGCATGTGTTCACGTTCATGCATGTGTTCACGTTCATGTATGTGTTCACGTTCATGTATGTGTTCACGTTGACATATGTGTTCACGTTGATTTATGTGTTCACGTTGACGTATGTGTTCACGGTGACGTATGTGTTCACGTTCATGTATGTGTTCACGTTGATGTATGTGTTCACGTTGATGTATGTGTTCACGTTCATGTATGTGTTCATGTTGACGTATGTGTTCACGTTGATGTATGTGTTCACGTTCATGTATGTGTTCATGTTGATGTATGAATTCACGTTGATGTATGTGTCCACGTTGATGTATGTGTTCACGTTCATGTATGTGTTCATGTTGACGTATGTGCTCACGTTGATGTATGTGTTCACGTTGATGTATGTGTTCACTTTGATGTATGTGTTCACGTTGATGTATGTGTTCACGTTGATGTATGAATTCACGTTGATCTAAAGACTGTGATCATGCATGTGTTCACGTTCATGCATGTGTTCACTTTCACGCATGTGTTCACGTTCATGCATGTGTTCACGTTCATGTATGTGTTCACGTTGACGTATGTGTTCACGTTGATGTATGTGTTCACGTTGATGTATGTGTTCACGTTGATGTATGAATTCACGTTGATCTAAAGATTGTGATCATGTATGCATTTACGTTGATGTATGTGTCCACGTTCATGTATGTGCTCACGTCGATGTATGAATTCACGTTGATGTATGTGTTCACGTTCATGTAGAGACTGTGTTCATGCATGTGTTCACGTTGATGTTAAAACTGTGATCATGTATGTTTTCACGTTGATGTATGTGTTCACGTTGATGTATGAATTCACGTTGATGTATGTGTTCACGTTGATGTATGTGCTCACGTTGATGTATGTGTTCACGTTCATGTATGTGTTCACGTTCATGTATGTGTTCACGTTCAAGCATGTGTTCACGTTCATGTATGAATTCACGTTGATCTAAAGACTGTGATCATGTATAAATTCACATTCATGTATGTGTTCACGTTCATGTATGTGTTTACGTTGATGCATGTGTTCACGTTGATGTTTGTGTTTACGTTGATGCATGTGTTCACGTTCATGAATGTGTTTACGTTGATGCATGTGTTCACGTTCATGTAAAGACTGTGATCATGTTAGCATTCAGCAGACGGCTGCTAGCATGGGTCTAAAACCCCTGTGTGTGTGTGTGTGTGTGTGTGTGTGTGTGTGTGTCTGTGTGTGTTGATGGTCTGGAATCTGTGGTGTATATCATGTAAACTGATGATGTCATTGTTTTGGCATGTCTCTGAGGTGTATATGTGTGTGTCTGTGTGTGAATGAACACGCTGCACTTCCATATCAGGAGGTGAGGCGTTGGTGGTATGTTCAAGTGTCTCTGCACAGCTTTTCAGCCTCTTTTAGCTGCTAGTTTTGGTTTTATGACAAACTGTTTTTCAGAATAAAAGCATGTTCATATGCATGATCATCAGACTGCAGAAGGTTCTGACCCGATATCAGGACATGTGTTGGGTACAGCCGGGCCCAGAAACACGTCTGTTAATGTGAACACATAAACATACAGAAACATGTCTGCTCCACCCAGAGGGTGAAGCTTCATCAGACAACAGCTGATGATACATAGGGTGGATGAACATGTATAAAGTCAGGATGAAGCTGGTGGAGTTGAAGTGGAGGTCAGACTGATGCTGCTGACAGCAAACACAACATGATGTTTGATAATTAGTCCTGATGACAGCGTACTGACCATAACATTAAAGTAACATTAAAGTAACATTCATGATGTTTACATCATGTTCACTACTCTCACCTGTGATCAGGTGATTAGCTGAGAGTTAGCAGCTAACAGGAAGTGTAGTCGTCTGACTGAGGTGTGAGACAGTGTCACCAAATACTGTCTGACCTTTAAGAGTCTGTCTGTCTGTCTGTCTGTCTGTCTGTCTGCTTGTCTGTCTGTCTGTCTGTCTGTCTGCTTGTCTGCCTGTCTGTCTGTCTGCTTGTCTGTCTGCTTGTCTGTCAGTCTGTCTGCTTGGCTGCTTGTCTGTCTGTCTGTCTGTCTGCCTGTCTGCTTGGCTGCTTGGCTGTCTGTCTGTCTGTCTGTCCCCCCACCCTCCATCTCTCTCTGAGGAATGCAGTGAATTATGGGAGAAAGTCCGGTGGCGCCGTCAGCCGTCTGATTGGCTGCTCCCCTCGGGGCCTGCCCTAAAAGGAATCAAGAGAGAGAGAGGGAGGAAGACGAGGAGGAGGAGGAGGAGGAGGAGAGAGGGAGGAGGAGGAGGAGGAGGAGGCCCGGTCCATGTTTGGAATGGAGGGATGGATAGAGGAGGTGGAGGGTTGATAAACTCAGTCGCAGGCTTCAGACTCTCACTTCTGTCCTGCCCCCCCCCCCACGTCCCAGCAGGCCCTGCACCGCCACGGTAAGACTCCTCCACCTCCTCTTCACCTCCATCACCTGCTCCTTTCTTTGTTTTTAACTATGGATAAAGTTTTCCTCTTCATCTCCCCTTCACCTCCTCCTCCTCCTCCTCCCCTCTTTGTTTTTCTGTGGAAAAGTTGTAAAAAGTTATTTTACACCATCCTCCCAAAGCTCCTCCACCTCCTCCTCTCCTTCTTGTTGCACCTGCTGACCTCCTCTTTGTTTGTAGCCTCAGTCAGACTCCATAAATGTTTCTGATAGCTCTAGGGTGGAGGTGTGTGTTTCTGATAGCTGTAGGATGGAGGTGTGTGTTTCTGGTGGCTGTAGGGTGGAGGTGTGTGTTTCTGATAGCTGTAGGGTGGAGGTGTGTGTTTGTGATAGCTGTAGGGTGGAGGTGTGTGTTTGTGATAGCTCTAGGGTGGAGGTGTGTGTTTCTGATGGCTGTAGGATGGAGGTGTGTGTTTCTGATAGCTGTAGGGTGGAGGTGTGTGTTTCTGGTGGCTGTAGGGTGGAGGTGTGTGTTTGTGATAGCTGTAGGGTGGAGGTGTGTGTTTCTGATAGCTGTAGGGTGGAGGTGTGTGTTTGTGATGGAGGTGTGTGTTTGTGATGGCTGTAGGGTGGAGGTGTGTGTTTGTGATGGAGGTGTGTGTTTGTGATGGCTGTAGGGTGGAGGTGTTGGAGGTGTTGGAGGTTTGAGTCCGTGTTCTGTTGGTGTTGAAGGTTTAAAGTCAGTTTGTGGTTCTGATGACTCAGCGTTAAAGTTCTGAGGTCTGGTTCTGTGAGGTGAGCCGGGTCAGTGATGAAAGCTCTCTACTTGTTGTAAGAACTGATCGTGACTCATTGATCCGTCATTGATCCGTCATTGATCATCAGCATCAGTCAGATCAGCTGATCAACATGATAAGACCATCGGACCGGCTGGAGGCGGGAAATATAAACACTGCAGCGAGCTGACCTGAAGCTTCCTGTTTAAATCTTTAAAACACGTGAACTCACGTGACGTGAACTTACGTGACGTGAGTTCACGTCACGTGAGTTCACGTGAACTCACGTGACGTGAACTCACGTATGTAGCAGCTGTTCAGATTCATAAAAAACCAGCAGACCAAACTGAGGGCAGAAAAACAACCAAGAATCAGAAGACACGACCAAATATGGTTGATGACCTGTCTGTCTCTCTCAGTGAGACAGACAGTTACAGACAGGTTACACTGTCAGCCTGTCGTTCTCTCGGCCTGTCGTCCTCTTAGTCTCTCAGCCTGTCTGTCTCTCTGCTTGTCGTCCTCTCAGCTTGTCGTCCTCTCAGCCTGTCGTCCTCTCAGCCTGTCTGTCTCTCTGCCAGTCTCTCTGAACATCAACATACCAAACTCAGTCATGTTTTCGGCTTCATGCCCTAATTAGGAAGTTTTCCCAGAGTGCTTTGTTGCTGGCTGAGTGGAGGGCTGCAGAGGTGCATTGTGGGGGGAGGGGGGTGATGATGTCACTGCTGTCACATGAAAACCTCACAACTCCAAGTCAGCTGATCCAACACGTGACCAACACGCCACGACAACGTTTATAATTTATGATCTGATCGTCTTCATCAATAACCCCACCTCTCTGTCTGTCTGTCCCTCTCTCTCTCTGTCTGTCTGTCTGTCTGTCTGTCTGTCTGTCTGTCTCTTTCTGTCTCTCTGTCTGTCTGTCTGTCTGTCTGTCTCTCTCTCTGTCTGTCTCTCTGTCTGTCTGTCTCTTTCTGTCTGTCTGTCTCTCTGTCTGTCTGTCTGTCTGTCTGTCTGTCTCTTTCTGTCTGCCTGTCTCTCTCCCTCTCTGTCCCTCTCTCTCTCTGTCCTTCTCTCTCTGTCTGTCTGTCTCTTTCTGTCTGTCTCTCAGTGTGACTCTAGTGTCCTTGCTCGCCCACAGCGCCCCCTGCAGTCATGTGTGATGATGAGGAGAGCACCGCTCTGGTCTGTGATAATGGCTCCGGTCTGTGTAAGGCCGGCTTTGCCGGCGACGACGCCCCCAGAGCCGTCTTCCCCTCCATCGTGGGCCGGCCCAGGCACCAGGTGACAGCTGATTGGTCCACACGCAGGGGCAGGCTAATGATTATGTTAACACTGCTGCTTTTTATCATACATGTTGTTAACATGTTGTTGTTGACATGTCACATGTTGTTGTCATGTTCAGGGAGTGATGGTGGGAATGGGGCAGAAGGACAGTTATGTTGGAGACGAGGCTCAGAGCAAACGAGGAATCCTCACGCTGAAATATCCGATCGAACATGGAATCATCACCAACTGGGACGACATGGAAAAGGTTTAACAACAACCCTTTATTATTATAATAATTGTTGTTATTATTATTATTAGTCATATAAATAATGATGATGGGGATCTGCCCTGTGATTGGTCAGATCTGGCATCACTCGTTCTATAACGAGCTGCGAGTGGCTCCAGAGGAACATCCGACCCTGCTGACCGAAGCTCCACTCAACCCCAAAGCCAACAGGGAGAAGATGACACAGGTACTACTGCAGTGCTACACACAGTGCTACACACAGTGCTACACACAGTGCTACACACAGTATATGTTGTAGCCCAGTATGCCTGTCCTGATTCTGTCAACTACTGGTCGGGTCAATCGGTTCTGTTATTGATGAGATGTATTGATTGTTTCAGATCATGTTCGAGACCTTTAATGTTCCTGCCATGTACGTGGCCATCCAGGCCGTCCTGTCTCTGTACGCCTCCGGACGCACCACAGGTTGGACCACACTCCTCCTCACGTTAGCTTAAAGCTCAATATGCTAACTGAAGCTAAGTGGTGTTAGCTGATGGGTAATTTGTCTGCCTGTCTCACTGCCTGTCTATCTGTCTCACTGTTTGCTGCCTGTCTCAGGTATCGTCCTGGACTCTGGTGATGGAGTCACCCACAACGTGCCGATCTACGAGGGTTATGCTCTGCCTCACGCCATCATGAGGTTGGACCTGGCGGGTCGTGACCTCACAGACTACCTCATGAAGATCCTGACAGAGCGTGGCTACAGCTTTGTCACCACCGGTATGACCTCATCAGTTGTGTTTGTAGCCCACGGTAATGTGTGGCGTGTCTCACGTACGTGTTCTTGTGTCCACAGCGGAGAGAGAGATTGTGCGGGACATCAAGGAGAAGCTGTGCTACGTCGCTCTGGACTTCGAGAACGAGATGGGGACGGCGGCGACCTCGTCCTCACTTGAGAAGAGCTACGAGCTTCCTGATGGACAGGTCATCACCATCGGCAACGAGAGGTTCCGCTGCCCAGAGACGCTCTTCCAGCCGTCCTTTATCGGTCAGACACCTGTCTGTCTACATGTCTGTCTGCCTATATGTCTGTCCGCCTACCTGTCTGTTTACGTGTCTGTTCTCCTCACCTGTCTGTCCTCAGGTATGGAGTCAGCAGGTATCCATGAGACAACCTATAACAGCATCATGAAGTGTGACATCGACATCAGGAAGGATCTGTACGCCAACAATGTTCTGTCCGGAGGGACCACCATGTACCCGGGCATCGCCGACCGCATGCAGAAGGAGATCACTGCGCTGGCCCCGAGCACCATGAAGATCAAGGTGAGCCAGAACTGGAACCAGAACCAGAACCAGGATGGGTTTCCTGAAAAGAATCAAAGCTCTTATTGTGAAATAGAAAGTTAACCTGAGTTAAGGTCAGTTAACCTGAGTTAACCTGAGTTAACGTCAGTTAACCTGAGTTAACGTCAGTTAACCTGAGTTAACCTCAGTTAACCTGAGTTAACGTCAGTTAACCTGAGTTAACCTGAGTTAACCTGAGTTAATGTCAGTTAACCTGAGTTAACCTGAGTTAACCGTGCCCGTCCTATCCTCAGATCATCGCCCCTCCAGAGAGGAAGTACTCGGTGTGGATTGGCGGCTCCATCCTTGCCTCCCTCTCCACCTTCCAGCAGATGTGGATCAGTAAGCAGGAGTACGACGAGGCCGGGCCATCCATCGTCCACCGCAAGTGCTTCTAGACAGATCGACGAGACCCCGCCCCCTCACAGCGTCTTATTTTAGCCTCACCAACCACGAGCTAGCAGATACCAGACCAGCATCCCCACGGCGGCAGCAGAAAGGCTTTTATTTTGACAGCTGGTAAACAGGAAGTTATGTCGTCTTTTGTAATGTGACTGAACCTTCAAACATCTTCTGTGAGCGCAGAACTCGTCCTCCATCTTTAAAGCCCCGCCCCTCCCACCTCACCTCCACCTGTGGCTCCGCCCCTGTGGCCCCACCCCGCCATCTTCCATGTTGGTACTGTTTGTCAGGAAGTGTTTTTGATGAAGGAAGCTTGATGTCACACAGTGTATGATGATGTCACACAGTGTATGATGATGTCACACAGTGTATGATGATGCGATGAGCAGGAGGCGTGGCCTCACAGTGCTGTCTGCATTATAAACAGGAAGTGAACGTGTGAAAGAACGACAATAAAGAGCTCATACAAGAAACCTGTCTGCCTGTCTGTGACTGTAACTGTCTGTCTGTCTGTGACTGCAACTGTCTGTCTGTGACTGTCTGTCTGTCTGTGACTGTAACTGTCTGTCTGTCTGTAACTGTCTGTCTGTGACTGTCTGCCTGTCTGTGACTGTAACTGTCTGTAACTGTCTGTCTGTCTGTGACTGCAACTGTCTGTCTGTGACTGTAACTGTCTGTCTGTCTGTGACTGTCTGTCTGTCTGTGACTGTAACTGTCTGAGACTGTAACTGTCTGTCTGTGACTGTCTGTGACTGTAACTGTCTGTCTGTCTGTGACTGTAACTGTCTGTCTGTGACTGTAACTGTCTGTCTGTCTGTCTGTCTGTGACTGTAACTGTCTCTCTGTCTGTGACTGCAACTGTCTGTCTGTCTGTCTGTCTGTGACTGTAACTGTCTCTCTGTCTGTGACTGCAACTGTCTGTCTGTGACTGCAACTGTCTGTCTGTGACTGTCTGTCTGTCTGTGACTGCAACTGTCTGTCTGTGACTGTCTGTCTGTCTGTGACTGTAACTGTCTGTGACTGTAACTGTCTGTCTGTGACTGTCTCTCTGTCTGTGACCATTAGACTCTCTATTAGACTGTTTTTCTCCCATCGACCTTCATCAAATAACTTTAATCATTTCTGCAGCTAAGCCGTCAACCTGTCTCTTAGACTCCATCCCAACCAGGTTGCTCAAGGATGTTTTACCTCTAGTTAGTAATTCGTTATTGGATATGATTAATCTGTCTTTATTATCAGGATATGTACCACAGTCCTTTAAGGTAGCTGTAATTAAACCTCTTCTTAAAAAGCCCACTCTAGACCCAGAGGTCTTAGCCAACTACAGACCGATATCAAACCTTCCCTTTCTGTCTAAGATACTTGAGAAAGCTGTAGCTAATCAGCTGTGTGACTTTCTCCATAACAATAGTCTATTTGAGGATTTTCAGTCAGGATTTAGAGTGCATCATAGCACAGAGACCACATTAGTCAAAGTTACAAATGACCTCCTAATGGCATCAGACAAAGGACTCATCTCTGTACTTGTCCTGTTAGATCTTAGTGCTGCATTTGACACCATTGACCATCAAATTCTTTTACAGAGACTGGAACATCGAATTGGCATCAAAGGAACCGCCCTAAGCTGGTTTAAATCGTACTTTTTAGATCGATCTCAGTTTGTTCACGTCAATGATGAATCCTCCATGCAGACCAAAGTTTGTCATGGAGTCCCACAAGGTTCTGTACTTGGACCACTTCTATTCAGTTTATATATGCTTCCTTTAGGGAACATTATTAGGAATCACTCTATCAATTTTCATTGTTATGCTGACGACACCCAATTATATTTATCGATCAAGCCTGATGCAACCAATCAGTTAACTAAACTCCAAGCATGCCTTAAGGATATAAAAAGTTGGATGACCTACAATTTTTTGATGTTAAATTCAGACAAAACTGAAGTTCTTGTAATTGGACCCAAACACCTCAGAAACTCTCTTTCTAGAGACTTAGTTACTTTAGATGGGATCACCCTGGCCTCCAGCTCCACTGTAAAGAATCTTGGAGTTGTTTTTGATCAGGATTTGTCCTTTAACGTCCACATAAAACAAATTTCGAGGACTGCATTCTTCCACTTACGTAACATCGCTAAAATCAGACGCATTGTCTCTCAAGCGGATGCAGAAAAACTAGTCCACGCATTTGTTACTTCTAGGCTGGACTATTGTAACTCTTTGTTATCAGGCTGCTCCAATAAGTCTCTTAGGACTTTGCAGTTAATTCAGAATGCTGCTGCACGTGTTCTGACAGGAACCAAGATCAGAGATCACATCTCTCCCATTCTGGCTTCCTTGCATTGGCTCCCTGTTAAATCTAGAATAGAATTTAAATTCTTCTCCTTACTTACAAAGCTCTTCATGGTCAGGCACCATCATATCTAAAAGAGCTCATAGTACCTTACTACCCCTCTAGAACACTGTGCTCTCAGGATGCTGGGTTCCTTGTGGTTCCTATAGTCTGCAAAAGTAGATTGGGAGCCAGAGCTTTCAGCTATCAGGCTCCTCTTCGCCAGAGCTTTCAGCTATCAGGCTCCTCTTCTGTGGAACAAACTAGGAGGCAGACACGGTCAACACCTTTAAGAGTAGACTGAAGACTTTCCTTTTTGATAGAGCTTATAGCTAGTGCTGGCTCAGGTCATCCCTTAGTTATGCTGCCATAACTAACCATAACCCCCCCCCATTCATTGTAATTCATTGTCTAAGGACAGAGGGTGTCACTCCCTGTACAGATTGTAAAGCCTCAGAGGAAAATGGACTGTGACTTTGGGCATAAATCTGATTTGATTTGATAACTGTCTGTCTGTGACTGTCTATCTGTGACTGTATCTGTCGGTCTGTGACTGTAAATGTCTATCTGTCTGTCTGTCATCAGTTGTCAGGTTCTGATGTTTGAGTTCAATGTTGTCAGGGTAACAGAGGAAGGGGCAGGGTTAGCATTTAAAAGGAGTTCCAGCTTCAGACCGCAGAGACCAGACGGACAGAAAGACTTCAGCTAAAAACTTTAAGATTAAAGAAGAAAGACTGACAGCTCAAATAACAGGAAGTGTTTTATTATGAAAATAAACACAGACACACGCAATAATCAAGTGACGTTCAAGAAGATGTTAAAATAAAAGTCCAATACCGAGCCGGAGTTCAGGTGGATCCAGCTTTTATTTTGAAAGTCTCTGAGTTCTGGTCCGGTTCAGATTCACACAAAAACGGATTTAGTGTCCCAGAATGCACCTGGGCTGTTTCCTGGTCACAGTTTTATACTTTGCTGGTTTGAAATAAACAAACGCCGTGTTTTCATCAGAAGGCACACTGAACACGCCACAGATGATGTCACAGATGTCACGTATGATGTCACGTATGATGTCACTGCAGCAGAAACTGATTCACAAAAACAAAAATAGATTTTTTTCTATTTACCACCAAAAAAGTTCAAGAACAAACTTCAAAATAAAAGACGGACAGCACTTCCTGTCTGTCACCTGAGGTCCAGCAGAACAACCTTTGAGTCCCTGATGACCACGTGTTTACACACCTAAGGGAGAGAGAGAGAGAGAGAGAGAGAGAGAGAGAGAGAGAGAGAGAGAAAGAGAGAGAGAGTCACACACACATAAACACACAGCCGATGGTGGCCTCAGACATCTCCAGGAACCAGGAACCAGGAACCATGAGCAGGCCGTGCTAG
>NW_020860930.1:1477203-1492828 GCF_000972845.2 Larimichthys crocea
GTCGGTCGTGACATCACAGTCTAATGACCCCCTCCTCCCCCCCCCCTCTCCTCTCTCTCTCATCTCCTCTCTCTCTCTCGCTCTCTCTCTCGTCTCTCCCTCTCTCTCTCCTCTCTCTCTCTCCCTCTCCTAGGTGTGAACACGTGGTCATCAGGGACTCAAAGGTTGTTCTGCTGGACCTCAGGTGACAGACAGGAAGTGCTGTCCGTCTTTTATTTTGAAGTTTGTTCTTGAACTTTTTTGTGGGTAATAAAAAAAAATTATTTTTGTTTTGTAATCAGTTTCTGCTGCAGTGACATCATACGTGACATCAATAGTGACATCTGTGACATCATCTGTGGCGTTTCAGTGTGCCTTCTGATGAAAACACGGCGTTTGTTTATTTCAAACCAGCAAAGTAAAAACTGTGCCAGGAAACAGCCCAGGTGTATTCTGGGACCTAAATCCGTTTTTGTGTGAATCTGAACCGGCCAGAACTCAGAGACTTTCAAAATAAAAGCTGGATCCACCTGAACTCCGGCTCGGTATTGGACTTTATTTGTAACATCTTCTTGAACGTCACTTGATTAATTGCGTGTGTCTGTGTTTATTTTCATAATAAAACACTTCCTGTATTTGAGCTGTCAGTCTTCTTCTTTTAATCTTAAAGTTTTTAGCTGAAGTCTTTCTGTCCGTCTGGTCTCTGCGGTCTGAAGCTGGAACTCCTTTTAATGCAACTGGCCCCACCCTTTTTTTGCCCCTTTCTGTTACCCCCCCCCTGACAAATTGAATCAACATCAGAACCTGAAACTGTGACGACAGACAGATAGACTTTACAGTCACAGACCGACAGATACAGTCACAGATAGACAGTCACAGACAGACAGTTATCAAATCAAAATCGATTTATGCCCAAAGTCACAGTCCATTTTCCTCTGAGGCTTTACAATCTGTACAGGGAGTGACACCCTCTGTCCTTAGACAAGAATTACAATGAATGGGGGGGGGTATGGTTAGTTATGGCAGCATAACTAAGGGATGACCTGGCCAGCACTAGCTATAGCTCTACAAAAAGGAAAGTCTTCAGTCTACTCTTAAGGTGTTGACGTGTCTGCCTCCTAGTTTGTTCACAGAAGAGGAGGCTGATAGCTGAAAGCTCTGGCTCCCAATCTACTTTTGGAGACTATAGGAACAGGAACCACAAGGAACCCAGCATCCTGAGAGCACATGTTCGCGAGAGGGGTAGTAAGGTATCATGAGCTCTTTTAGATGATGGTGCCTGACCATGAAGGCTTTGTAAGTTAAGGAGAAGAATTTAAATTCTATTCTAGATTTAAGGGAGCCAATGCAGGAAGCCGATGGGAGAGATGTGAGCTGCTGATCTTGGTTCCTGTCAGAACCCGTGCAGCGCATTTGAATTAACTGCAAGTCCTCAGAGACTTATTGAGCAGCCTGATACAAAGAGTTACAATAGTCCAGCCTAGAAGTAACAAATGCGTGGACTAGTTTTTCTGCATCCGCTTGAGACACCATGCGTCTGATTTAGCGATGTTACGTAAGTGGAAGAATGCGTCCTCGAAATTTGTTTTATGTGGACGTTAAAGGACAAATCCTGATCAAAGACAACTCCAAGATTCTTTACAGTGGAGCTGGAGGCCAGGGTGATCCATCTAAAGTAACTAAGTCTCTAGAAAGAGGGTTTCTGAGGTGTTTGGTCCAATACAAGACTTCAGTTGTCTAAAAATTGTAGGTCATCCAACTTTTTATCTTCCTTAGGCCATGCTTGGAGTTTAGTTAACTGATTGGTTTCATCAGGCTGATTGAAAATATAATTGTTCGTCAGCCATAACAATGATAATTAATGGAGTGATTCCTAATAATGTTTCCCTAAAGGAAGCATATATAAAACTAAATAGAAGTGGTCCAAGTACAGAACCTTGTGGGACTCCTGACAAACTTTGGTCTTGAGGGGATTCATTATTGACGTAACAAACTGAGATCGATCTAAGAAGTACGACTTAAACCAGCTAGGGCGGTCCTTTTGATGCCAGTTTGTGTTCCAGTCTCTGTAAAAGAATTTGATGGTCAGTGGTGTCAAATCAAGCACTAAGATCTAACAGGACAAGTACAGAGATGAGTCCTTGTCTGATGCCATTAGGAGGTAATTTGTAACTTTGACTAATGTGGTCTCTGTGCTATGATGCACTCTAAATCCTGACTGGAAATCCTCAAATAGACTGTTGTTATGGGAGAAAGTCACAACAGCTGATTAGCTTACAGCTTTCTCAAGTATCTTAGACAGAAAGGGAAGGTTTGATATCGGTACTGTAGTTGGCTAAGACCTCTGGGTCTAGAGTGGGCTTTTTCAAGAAGAGGTTTAATACAGCTACCTTAAAGGACTGTGGACATATCCTGATAATAAGACAGATTAATTGTAATCCATTAAAGAATGACTAACTAGAGGTAAAACATCCTTGAGCAACCTGGTTGGGATGGGGGTCTAAGAGACAGGTGACGGCTTAGCTGCAGAAATATTAAAGTTATTTGATGAAGGTCGATGGGAGAAAAACAGTCTAAATAGAGATCTAATGGTCACAGACAGAGAGACAGTCACAGACAGACAGTTACAGTACAGTCACAGACAGACAGACAGTCACAGACAGACAGTTGCAGTCCAGACAGACAGACAGTCACAGACAGACAGTTGGCAGTCACAGACAGACAGTTGCAGTCACAGACAGAGAGACAGTTACAGTCACAGACAGACAGACAGACAGACAGTTGCAGTCACAGACAGAGAGACAGTTCAGTCGACAGACGACAGACAGACAGCGACAGACAGTTACAGTCACAGACAGACAGTCAGACAGCTCCCACAGACAGACAGACAGGACATCGTTACAAGTCACAGACAGTCACAGACAGAAGTTACAGCTCAGACAGTTACAGTCACAGACAAGACAGACAGTCACAGAACAGACAGACAGTTACATCACCAGACAGGACAGTTGCAGTCACAGACAGACAGACAGTTACAGACAGACAGACAGTTACAGTCACAGACAGGCACAGTCACAGACAGACAGTACGACAACGACGTACAGTCAGCAGCAGACAGTCAGGACAGACAGTTGCGTCACAGACAGACAGACAGACAGTTCAGCACAGACAGACAGTACGAGACAGTTGCAGTCACAGACAGCAGACAGACAGACAGTTACAGTCCACAGACACAGACAGCAGCAGACAGGTTTCTTGTATGAGCTCTTTATTGTCGTTCTTCACACGTTCACTTCCTGTTTATAATGCAGACAGCACTGTGAGGCCACGCCTCCTGCGCATCGCATCATCATACACTGGTTGGACATCATATACACTGCTCATCACGTGTGACATCATCTACACTGTGTGACATCAGCTTCCTTCATCAAAAACACTTCCTGACAAACGTACCAACATGGAAGATGGGGGGTGGGGCCACAGGGGCGGAGCCACAGGTGGAGGTGAGGGTGGGAGGGGCGGGGCTTAAAGATGGAGGACGAGTTCTGCGCTCACAGAAGATGTTTGAAGGTCCGTCACATTACAAAGAACGACATAAACTTCCTGTTTACCAGCTGTCAAAATAAAAGCCTTTCTGCCTGCCGCCGTGGGATGCTGGTCTGGTATCTGCTAGCTCGTGGTTGGTGAGGCTAAAATAAGACCTGTGAGGGGGCGGGGTCTCGTCGATCTGTCTAGAAGCACTTGCGGTGGCGATGGATGGCCCGGCCTCGTCGTACTCCTGCTTACTGATCCACATCTGCTGGAAGGTGGAGAGGGAGGCAAGGAATGGAGCCGCCAATCCACACCGAGTACTTCCTCTCTGAGGGGCGATGATCTGAGGATAGGACGGGCACGGTTAACTCAGGTTAACTCAGGTTACTGCATTACTCAGTTTAACTCAGGTAACTGTACAGGTTAAACTCAGGTTAACTCAGGTTAACTCAGGGTTAACTGACGTTTTAACTCAGGTTAACTCAGGTTAACGTAAGTGTTAACTCAGGTACGTTACACTCAGGTTAACGGACGTTACTCAGGTTAACTCAGGTTAACTCAGGTTAACTGACGTTAACTCAGGGTTAAGGTTAACTCAGGTTAACGTTTCAGGTTAACTGAACGTTAACAGTTACCAGGTTAATCACTCGTTAACTGACGTTAACAGTTAACGCAGGTTATCAGGTTAACTGACCTTAACTTCAGGTTAACTTTCTATTTCACATAAGAGCTTTGATTGTGTTCAGGAACCCATCCTGGTTCTGGTTCTGGTTCCAGTTCTGGCTCACCTGATCTTCATGGTGCTCGGCCAGCGCAGTGATCTCCTTCTGCATGCGTCCGGCGATGCCCGGGTTACATGGTGGTCCCTCCGGACAAACATTGTTGGCGTACAGATCCTTCCTGATGTCGATGTCACACTTCATGATGCTGTTATAGGTGTCTCATGGATCTGCTGACTCCATACCTGAGGACAGACAGGTGAGGAGACAGACACGTAAACAGACAGGTAGGCGGACGACATATAGGCAGACAGACATTGACAGACAGGTGTCTGACCGATAAAGGACGGCTGGAAGAGCGTCTCTGGGCAGCGGAACCTCTCGTTGCCGATGGTGATGACCTGTCCATCAGGAAGCTCGTAGCTCTTCTCAAGTGAGGACGAGGTCGCCGCCCCCATCCGTTCTCGAAGTCCAGAGCAACGTAGCACAGCTCTCCTTGATGTCCCGCACCATCTCTTCTCTCCCTGTGGACACAAGAACACGTACGTGAGACACGCACACATTACCGTGGGCTACAAACACAACTGATGAGGTCATACCGGTGGTGACAAAGCTGTAGCCACGCTCTGTCAGGATCTTCAATGAGGTAGTCGGTGAGGTCACGACCCGCCAGGTCCAAACCTCATGATGGCGTGAGGGCAGAGCATAACCCTCGGTAGATCGGCACGTGTGGGTGATCCATCACCAGAGTCCAGGACGATACCTGAGACAGGCAGCAAACAGTGAGACAGTAGACAGGCAGTGAGACGGCAGACAAATTACCCATCAGCTAACACCACTTAGCTTCAGTTTAGCATATTGAGCTTTAAGCTAACGTGAGGAGGAGTGTGGTCCAACCTGTGGTGCGCCGGGAGCGTACAGAGACAGGACGGCCTGGATGGCCACGTCATGGCAGGAACATTAAAGGTCTCGAACATGATCTGAAACAATCAATACATCTCATCAATAACAGAACCGATTGACCCGACCAGTAGTTGACAGAATCGGACAGGCATACTGGGCTACACATATACTGTGTGTAGCAGTTGTAGCACTGTGTGTAGCACTGCGTAGTACCTGTGTCTCTTCTCCCTGTTGGCTTTGGGGTTGGTGGGAGCTTCGGTCAGCAGGGTCGGATGTTCCTCTGGAGCCACTCGCAGCTCGTTATACGCAGTGATGCCAGATCTGACAATACACAGGGCAGATCCCATCATCGATTATTTAGATGACTAATAATAAATAAACAAACAACTTATTA
Source organism: Larimichthys crocea (assembly GCF_000972845.2). Taxonomy (NCBI): domain Eukaryota; kingdom Metazoa; phylum Chordata; class Actinopteri; family Sciaenidae; genus Larimichthys; species Larimichthys crocea. The sequence continues at coordinate 1,482,730 of NW_020860930.1, forward strand.
TAATAATAAGGGTTGTTGTTAAACCTTTTCCATGTCGTCCCAGTTGGTGATGATTCCATGTTCGATCGGATATTGTCAGCGTGGAGGATTCCTCGTTTGCTCTGAGCCTTCGCTCCAACATAAACTGTCCTTCGCCCCATTCCCACATCACTCCTATGAACATGACAACAACATGTGACATGTCAACAAACAACATGTTAAAACAGTATGATAAAAAGCAGCGTGTTAACATAAGCATAGCCTGCCCCTGCGTGTGGACCAATCAGCTGTCACCGTGGTGCTGGGCCGGCCCACGATGGAGGGGAAGACGGCTCTGGGGCGTCGTCTCCGGCAAAGCCGGCCTTACACAGACCGGAGCCATTATCACAGACCAGAGCGTGCTCTCCTTCATCCTCACACATGACTGCAGGGGGCGCTGTGGGCGAGCAAGGACACTAGAGTCCCACACTGAGAGACAGACAGAAAGAGACAGACAGACAGGAGAGAAGGACAGAGAGAGAGAGGGACAGAGAGGGAGAGAGACAGGCAGACAGAAAGAGACAGAAGGACAGACAGACGACCGAGAGACAGACAGACAAGAGACAGACGAGACAGAGAGACAGACAGCAGAGAGAGAGAGACGACGACAGACAGAGAGACAGAAAGAGACAGACAGAGGACAGAAGCCAGACAGACAGACAGACAGGATAGAGAGGGACAGACAGACAGAGAGGTGGGGTTATTGATGAGACGATACAGATCATAAATTATAAACGTTGTCGTGCGTGTTGGTCACGTGTTGGATCAGCTGACTGGAGTTGTGAGGTTTTCATGTGACACGCAGTGACATCATCACCCCCTCCCCCCACAATGCACCTCTGCAGCCCTCCACTCAGCCAGAACAAAGCACTCTGGGAAAACTTCCTAATTAGGGCATGAAGCCGAAAACATGACTGAGTTTGGTATGGTTGATGTTCAGAGAGACTTGCAGCAGAGACAGACAGGCTGAGAGGACGACAGGCTGAGAGGACGACAAGCTGAGAGGACGACAAGCAGAGAGACAGACAGGCTGAGAGACTAGAGGACGACAGGCCGAGAGAACGACAGGCTGACAGTGAAACCTTCTGTAACTGTCGTCTCACTGAGAGAGACAGACAGGTCATCAACCATATTTGGTCGTGCTTCTGTTCTTGGTTGTTTTTCTGCCCTCGTTTGGTCTGCTGGTTTTTTTATGAATCTGAACAGCTGCTACATACGTGAGTTCACGTCAGTGAGTTCACGTGAACTCACGTCACGTGAAACTCACGTCACGTAAGTTAACGTCACGTGAGTTCACGTTGTTTAAAGATTTAAACAGGAAGCTTCAGTCAGCTCGCGCAGTGTTTAATTTCCCCCTCCCAGCCGTCCGATGGTCTATCATGTTGATCAGCTGATCTGACTGATGCTGATGATCAATGACGGATCAATGACGGATCAATGAGTCACGATCAGTTCTTACACAAGTCCGAGCTTTCATCACTGACCCGGCTCACCTCACAGAACCAGACCTCAGAACTTAACGCGATCATCAGAACCACAAACTGACTTTAAAACCTTCAACACCAACAGAACACGGACTCCAAACCTCCAACACCTCCAACACCCTCCACCCTACAAGCCATCACAAAACACACACTCCATCACAAACACACACCCCACCCTAGAGCCTATCAGAAACACACACCCACCCTACAGCTATCCACAAACACACACCTCCACCCTAGAGCTATCAGAACACAACCCCACCCTAGATCACACACACCTCCACCCAGAGCTCAACAACACACACCTCCATCCTACAGCTATCAGAAACACACACTCCACCCTACAGCTATCAGAAAACACACCTCCACCCTACAGCTATCACAAACACACACCTCCACCCTAGAGCTATCAAACACACACCTCCCCTCACAGCTATCAGAAACCACACCTCCACCCTACAGCCATCAGAAACACACATACCAGAAACACACACCTCCACCCTACAGCATCAAACACACACCTCCACCCTACAGCTATCACAAACACCACCCACCCTACAGCCAAAAACACACTCCACCTTACGCCCACCAGAAACACACACCTCCATCCTACAGCATCAAAACAACACCTCCACCCTACAGCCACCAGAAACACGACAACACCTCCATCCTACAAGCTATCAGAAACACACCACCTCCACCCTACATCCATCAGAAACACACACCTCCATCCTACAGCTATCAGAAAACACACACTCGCACCCTGATGCTATCAGAAAAATTAGGAGTCGGACTGAGGCTTACCAAACAAAGAGGAAGGTTCAGCAGGTTGCACACAGAAGGAGAGGAGGAGGTGAGAGCTTGGGAGGATGGTGTTAATAAATAACTTTATGTTACAACTTCACAGAAAAACAAGAGGGGAGGAGGAGGGAGGAGGAGGTGAGGGAGATGAAGAGGAAAACTTTATCCTAGTTAAAAAACAAGAGAAAGGCAGCAGTGATGGAGGTGAAGAGGGAGGTGGAGGAGTCCTTACCGTGGCGGTTCAGTTCAGGGCCTGCTGGACGTGGGGGGGGGCGGCAGACAGAAAAAAGTGAGAGTCTGAAGCCTCGCTGAGTTTAATCCAACCTTCCCACCTCCTCTATCCATCCCTCCATCCAAACAGGACCGGGCCTCCCCTCCTCCTCCCCTGCCCCTCTCCCTCCTCCTACTCCTCTTCCTTCCTCGTCTTCCTCCCTCTCTCTCTCTTGATTCCTTTAGGGCGGCCCGAGGGGAGCGCCATCAGACGCTGACGGCGCCCTTGGACTTTCCTCTCATTAATCACTGCTTCCTCAGAGAGAGATGCGAGGTGGGGGGACAGAGACAGACAGACAGACAGCCAAGCGAGCCAAGAGCAGGCAGACGACAGACAGACAGACAGACAGACAAAGACAGAACAGACAAGCAGACAGACTGACAGACAAGCAGACAGACAACAGAACAGCAGACAGGCAGACAAGCGACCAGACAGACAGACAAGACCGAGACGAACAGACACAGACAGCGACAGACGACTCTTAAAAGGTCAGACAGTATTTGGTGACACTGTCTACACCTCAGTAGACGACTACACTTCCTGTTTAGCTGACTAACTCTCAGCTAATCACCTGATCACAGGTGGAGTAGGGAATGATGAAGGAAAATCATAATGTTACCTTTAAATGTTACTTTAAGTTATGGTCAGTAACGCTGGTCATCAGGATAATTATCCAAACATCATGTTGTGTTTGCTGTAGCAGCATCAGTCTGACCTCCACTTCAACTCCACCAGCTTCATCCTGACTTTATACAGTTCATCCCACCCTATTAATCTCAGCTTTTGTCTATAGCCACAGACTTCACACCTAGCTGGGTGGAGCAGACATGTTCTGTATGTTTGAGTGTTCACATTAACAAGACGTGTTTTGGCCCCGGCGTACCCACACATGTCCCTGATAATCGGGTCAGAAACTTCTGCATCTGATGATCATGCATATGAATCAGCTTTATTCTGAAAACAGTTTGTCATAAACCAAACTAAGCAGCAAACGAGGTGAAAAGCTTGCAGAGACACTTGAACATACACCAACGCCTCACCCCCTGATATGAAGGCAGCCTGGTTCGTTCACACACAGACACACACACATATACACCTCATAGACATGCCAAAACAATGACATCTCAGTTTACATGATATAGCACCACAGATTCCCAGACCATCAACACACACGACACACACACCACCACACACACAACACCACACACACACACACACACAGGGGGTTTTCGACCCATGCTAGCAGCGTCGCTGAATGCTAACATGATCACAGTCTTTTACATGACGTGAACACATGCATAACGTAAACACCTACAGAACTGACACATGCATCAACGTAAACACCATACATGAACGTGAAACCTATGCCATAACGCTCAACACTCATGACACGACACCTGAATGAGGACAGGAAGTAAAGTTCTCACACTGAAGAGAGACGGGTCTTTGGAGTGCGGATGGAAACCTTTCAGTCTGCAGCCCGACACCTCGGACATTCCTGGACCGCTCAACCTGAACACACCTGAACTGAGACAGGAAAGGGCGGGGTTACAGCCTCACCTGTGTGTGTGTGTGTGTGCATGTATGCGTGTGTGCATGCATGTGTTGCACCTACTCGTTGTGTTTGGGAGCGCAGACGATGGCGATGGCCTCCGGCAGCATCAGCTGATAAGAACAGTGAGTGTGAAGGTCGACGCTGGACAGGAAGGCCGTCTGAGTGGGATGAGTCTGAACACAAAGGTCACACGGAGGTCAAAGATCACACAGTGTGAGGAGCATGAATGCTCATGAAAAGCGTGTTGTCTGTCATAGTTTTAGAGTGTTGTCTGTCGTGTTTAGCATGTTGTCTGTCATAGTTTTAGCATGTTGTCTGTCATAGTTTTAGCATGTTGTCTGTCATAGTTTTAGCATGTTGTCTGTCATAGTTTTAGAATGTTGTCTGTCATAGTTTTAGAGTGTTGTCTGTCGTGTTTAGCATGTTGTCTGTCATAGTTTTAGCATGTTGTCTGTCATAGTTTTAGCATGTTGTCTGTCATAGTTTTAGCATGTTGTCTGTCATAGTTTTAGCGTGTTGTCTGTCATAGTTTTAGAGTGTTGTCTGTCGTGTTTAGCATGTTGTCTGTCATAGTTTTAGCATGTTGTCTGTCATAGTTTTAGCATGTTGTCTGTCATAGTTTTAGCATGTTGTCTGTCATAGTTTTAGCATGTTGTCTGTCATAGTTTTAGCATGTTGTCTGTCATAGTTTTAGCATGTTGTCTGTCATAGTTTTAGCATGTTGTCTGTCATAGTTTTAGCATGTTGTCTGTCATAGTTTTAGCATGTTGTCTGTCATAGTTTTAGCATGTTGTCTGTCATAGTTTTAGCGTGTTGTCTGTCATAGTTTTAGCATGTTGTCTGTCATAGTTTTAGCGTGTTGTCTGTCGTGTTTAGCATGTTGTCTGTCATAGTTTTAGCATGTTGTCTGTCATAGTTTTAGCATGTTGTCTGTCATAGTTTTAGCATGTTGTCTGTCATAGTTTTAGCATGTTGTCTGTCATAGTTTTAGCGTGTTGTCTGTCATAGTTTTAGCATGTTGTCTGTCATAGTTTTAGCATGTTGTCTGTCATAGTTTTAGCATGTTGTCTGTCATAGTTTTAGCATGTTGTCTGTCATAGTTTTAGCATGTTGTCTGTCATAGTTTTAGCATGTTGTCTGTCATAGTTTTAGAGTGTTGTCTGTCGTGTTTAGCATGTTGTCTGTCATAGTTTTAGCATGTTGTCTGTCATAGTTTTAGCATGTTGTCTGTCATAGTTTTAGCATGTTGTCTGTCATAGTTTTAGCATGTTGTCTGTCATAGTTTTAGCATGTTGTCTGTCATAGTTTTAGCATGTTGTCTGTCATAGTTTTAGCATGTTGTCTGTCATAGTTTTAGCATGTTGTCTGTCATAGTTTTAGCATGTTGTCTGTCATAGTTTTAGCGTGTTGTCTGTCATAGTTTTAGCATGTTGTCTGTCATAGTTTTAGCGTGTTGTCTGTCGTGTTTAGCATGTTGTCTGTCATAGTTTTAGCATGTTGTCTGTCATAGTTTTAGCATGTTGTCTGTCATAGTTTTAGCATGTTGTCTGTCATAGTTTTACGTGTTGTCTGTCATAGTTTTAGCATGTTGTCTGTCATAGTTTTACGTGTTGTCTGTCATGTTTTTAGCGTGTTGTCTGTCATACTTTTAGTGTGTTGTTTGCCATAGTTTTAGCATGTTGTCTGTCATAGTTTTAGCGTGTTGTCTGTCATAGTTTTAGCATGTTGTCTGTCATAGTTTTAGCGTGTTGTCTGTCATAGTTTTAGCATGTTGTCTGTCATAGTTTTAGCGTGTTGTCTGTCATAGTTTTAGTGTGTTGTCTGTCATAGTTTTAGTGTGTTGTCTGTCATAGTTTTAGCGTGTTGTCTGTCATAGTTTGTGTGTTGTCTGTCATAGTTTTAGTGTGTTGTCTGTCATGTTTTTAGCGTGTTGTCTGCCATAGTTTTAGCGTGTTGTCTGTCATAGTTTGTGTGTTGTCTGTCATAGTTTTAGCGTGTTGTCTGCCATAGTTTTAGCGTGTTGTCTGCCATAGTTTGTGTGTTGTCTGTCATAGTTTTAACGTGTTGTCTGTCATGTTTTTAGCATGTTGTCTGCCATAGTTTTAGCGTGTTGTCTGTCATAGTTTGTGTGTTGTCTGTCATAGTTTTAGCGTGTTGTCTGTCATGTTTTTAGCGTGTTATCTGTCATGTTTTTAGCGTGTTGTCTGTCATGTTTTTAGCATGTTGTCTGTCATGTTTTTAGCGTGTTGTCTGTCATGTTTTAGCATGTTGTCTGTCATAGTTTTAGCATGTTGTCTGTCATAGTTTTAGCGTGTTGTCTGTCATAGTTTTAGCATGTTGTCTGTCATATTTTTTGTGTTGTTTTGTCATGTGTTTTAGCGTGTAGTCTGTCCTGTTGTTTGTTGTGTTTAGTGTGTTGTCTGTCATATTTTTAGCATGTTGTCTGTCATGGTTTTAGCGTGTTGTTTGTCATGTGTTAAGTGTGTTGTCATGTGTGTAGCGTTTAGTTTGTCATGTTTAGCGTGTTGTCTGTCATATTTTTTGTGTGTTGTCTGTCATGTCTGTAGCGTGTAGTTTGTCATGTTGTTTGTCATGTTTAGCGTGTTGTCTGTCGCGTTTTAGTGTGTTGTCTCATATTTTGAAACGCGTTGTTTGACGTGTCTTAGCGTGTTGTCTGTCATGTTTTAAGTGTATTGTCATGTGTGTAGTGTGTTGTCTGTCATGTGTTAAGTGTATTGGCATTAGGGATGGGAATTGATAAGATTTTTACGATTCCGATTCCATTATCGATTCTGGTCAACGATTCGATTCTTTATCGATTCTCATTTGGGGAAAAAGGAGAACAGTTTGATCAGCATCATCTAGAGGAGGTAGTGAACTGGAGCAAGTACTAGTACAGCTGTCAGCCTCTGAGCCAGCCAGACTCTCTCTCTCGTCATGGTCATCTTCTAAATGTAATGCAGAAGGCATTAGTTTAATGTTAACTGTTATAGCATGTTTTACAAAGAAGCACATGGCGCTAACATGGTAGGCAGTGTGTTACGTACCAGAGTTACCTTCCGTAGTAACCGCAGAGGTGCTCATAGCCTGGCTGCTGCTGCTGCTGCTAGGTTGAGATTCATCTTCAGTCTGAAGCGTGTCAAAAACACGACATTCATTTAAAATATTGCATGTTGTGTGCACAAATGTTTCTGCATGCTGGTCGTGTTCCCTCCCGACGCTGTTATCTCCACTTTGCAATTATTTGCAAGTCGCCCTGTTGACGTCTGTTTTGGTGAAATGCAGCCAAACTTTGGAGCGTTTGAACCGAGTGGGTGACATTGTTTACTACTGATTGCACTGCACATGACAAACTTGCGTAAGTTACGTGGTGTAATTTGTCGTGCTTGCTGGAATCGAGCGTGCGTAACTTCTTGCGGAAGTTACGCAACGTAATTCGTGCTTTCTGGAATCGATAAGAGAATCGTTAGGTAGACTGCCAAACGATTCCATGGAATTGAAGCACATGGAACCAGTTCTCAACAAGAACCGGTTCTCGATTCCCATCCCTAATTGTCATGTGTGTAGCATGTAGTTTGTCGTGTTGTCGTAATGTAATATGAACACTGGTAACTGGAAATGTTTAATCACTGTTAATCACGAAGTAGAATCCCGTTTAAGGTAAAATATGATCAAGATAATATAATCCTTTGAAAACTAAAATGCACATATAATCACACAGAATGCTGTAAAAGAGAGAGAGCGCACTGTTTGAGTGCCTGTTTGTTTAAGGATGGCTTGACCTGACGATGGGAGGTGGTGGGCACCTGCACATGAAGAATAATGAAACGGCCTCTGTGAACACCACAGAATCTAATCACAACGAATGCTGTAAAACAGAGAGAGAGCACAACGTTTGAGCACCCAGGATGGGAGGAGGTAGGCGCCTACACTTATAGTAGTAGAGCTTAGAAATGTGCACTCAAGATAAGATAAGATGAGCACCTGTCAGCTTGATCTGGCGAGCACCCAAAGTGGGAGGTGTTGCGCCTGCACTTGTAGTAGTAAGACTTAGGAGTATGGTCTGTGTTAAAGTGTGAAACTTGCAATATAACTGTGTGAAAACTTCACTTTTAGAAAACGTACCATATAATTGTGTGAAACCTATAACAGTGTGAAATATATAAAACTTTAAAAAAAAAATACAGTTGGAAAGATCTGTGACATGATGGAATACGAAAAGGTAATGAAGGGTTTTAACAAAAATTATATAATTATAAAATAGAATCTAATGGTGTCATCCAGTGAAGAATAAATAAAAAGATAGATAGATAGGCCTCAAATAGACCAAGAGCAGCAGGTGTGTGACGAGACACCATTCCATTAAGAATGGAAAATCCCCAAAACATGGGTCAGCCCTGAGGGTCCGCCTGAGTAAAAAATTATACATTATGTCACAGAGAAAGCCCAAGTCAGCATATTCAGTCATTACCATCATGACTTGGGCTTTGTATTGTCTGTCAAGATAATAAAAGCTGATGAATCCTGTGTGTTACTGCCTTTTGAAGTAGAGTAACACTATTTGACCTAATTTAGACCTGAAATTAGACAAGTTGCATCCAGTCTGCAGAGCAAGAAACAAGTTGAAGACTGTGAGACAACATCTGTCATGTGTTTAGGTTGTATGTTTAGCGTGTTGTCGTACATGGATCCATCCCAGTGTCAGAAGGTTCTGTTGGTCCTGGAAACTGAACAGTTCTTCTACATTCTCCATGTCGCAGAAATCTGGACCGGCCGACTGTTTCGGGATCACGACGTGAGTCAGCATGAACTCATTCTGCGTCTGAGGACGAGAGACATTCACACAGACAGGTGAGTGAGGTCAGGTGAGTGAGGTCAAGTGAGCAGGTCAGCAGGTAAACAGTCAGTCAAGGACTCACCAGCCGTCCACAGAGAACTCCACAGGTTTCGATGCCTCTGGCTGTGTTGGAGTCGGCCAGCAGGAGGAAACGATATGTCAGATCTCTGGGAATCACCACCCGCCTCAGACCCTCCACCCTCTGAGCTGCACACAAATCAAACACACACCTGTGATAAAGAAACACACCTGAACAGATCATGGTTGTCAGGTACATTTGTGTGTGTGTGTGTGTGTGTGTGTGTGTGTGTGTGTGTGTGTGTGTGGTGTGTGTGTGTGTGTGTGTACTCACTGTGTACTCCAGCCAATGTGGCTCCTGACTGGCTGATGGGAGCTGGTGGCCTGTTCCTGTTAGGATCTGCCCCCTGGGATCGTATGCTGTCTCTGATTGGCTGCAGACAGGAACTGTCCATCACCTCAGGCACTTTGGTCCCCAACTGAAGGACAAACATAGTACTGACACTACAACTACTGACAAACATAATACTGTTACTACAACTCATAGTATCAGTAATAGCAGTATCAGTATCATTAGAAGCAGTATCAGTATCAGTAGTGGTAGTGGTGGTACTGCAGTGTTGCCTAATGTAACCTTTTGCTCTGCCTCCTCTCCTCTCCTATTGGCCAGCTCCTGGCGCCTCAGCTGTTCTTCAAAGTATCGAAACTGTTCTGATTCGATCTGCATGCGACGCAGGGCGGCGACACGCTGCCTCTCCTCCTCCAATAACAGGAACCGCCTCCTGTCCTCGTCCAATAGGGAGAGTCGCTGTAGCTGCTGGCCACACCCATCCACCACAGCCGCCCGGCTCTGAGGAGACAGGAAGTCAAATGAGTTTACGGTCTAAATGGCCAACGCAAACTGTCACACAGAATGCAATCTGATTGGACAACACAGGCGGTCCCACCGACCTGGGCTCTGAGGTACTCGCTGTGTTCCCTGCTGTATTTCTCCTGAAGACGCTTCTTCAATTCGTCTTTTCGAGGAAACGCCACTTCCTGAAGTTTCTACAGAGACAAAGACATAGTGATACTACTACTACTACTACTACTACTACTACTACTACTACTACTAC
>NW_020860930.1:1492838-1493640 GCF_000972845.2 Larimichthys crocea
TGAAAACTATATCAAGCTAACCATACAGTGTCTTGGACCCTTTCTTGTGTATGGGTGGAGATTGTACACTGGGTCAGGGTCGGACTAGGAACAAAATCCGGCCCTGGCATTTTTTCTTGGGACCGGCCCATCATTGGAGCCATTTGGTGTTTAGCTTGGTAGCTTAAGCAACCGCTCCATATGTGAAGGCTCGCTGCGGGGGCTCAGGTTCGATTCCCGACCTGTGCGGCCCTTTTCCGCATCTTAACTCGGATTTTCTCTGCTCCTCCTTTCCTCTTTTTAGAACCTCTGTCGTCCATAATTTATTGTAATTAATATTCGTGCAACATACAGTATGAAGTTTATCTATAGACTGTATATGAGTCTATCCCTGTTTCGGTTTCACATAAACCTAGCGGCTGCATGGACGCATCCATTTGAGGGGGGGTGTAAATCGTAACTTCTGAACCTGTCATGAAGAGGCAAATATTAACCGATATTAGCCAGTGCAACCCAAAGCCTATTCCAAATGGATGCAAATGGGCCACAAGTCCATTTTGGGCTGCTGGGCAAATGTTGCAAAGGCTACAAAATAACAAATACATACATACAAAAAAAACACCAGATGCCACCGGCCCATATGTGGCCGAGATGGACCGGCCCATCTGGCATTTGCCAGGTAGCACAGACTGCCAGTCCGAGCCTGCACTGGGTGTTGTGGGGCACTCCTGTGAGGTTGAAGGCATGCTGAGGTTGGCCTGATAAACAGCTGCGTGGCCTGTTTTATGTCTGCCACGATTAAAAACGGTATTGATCAGGGGTA
>NW_020860930.1:1493650-1580395 GCF_000972845.2 Larimichthys crocea
TAGTTGCAGGTTTGTGTTGTGGACTAGTTGCAGGTTTGTGTTGTGGACTAGTTGCAGGTTTGTGTTGTGGATTAGTTACAGGTGTGTCGATGAGCATGGTCACATGATCAGCACATACCTTCATGATGAGCTGTTTCTCTGGAATGCTGCACTGCTGGTAGTCTCTGTGACCTGGAAGCTTCTCCACAAACAGGCTGAACACACAGACAGCAGCAGTTCAAACTTTGACTCCACCACAAAGGTGAAAACATCCGTGAAGAAGTCAGTGTCTCACGTGATGAACTTGGTGTAGAGGACAAAGGCGTTCTCCAGACTGCCCTCCTCAAGGTAAACCGCTGCCATGCGCTCCATCTCCACGCCGGAGCGGAAGTAGCGTCTTGGTGCGATGTCCTCGTTGATCTCCACACTGCATCCCATCTTACCCAGTGCCCGCACGCGCTCAGCTGCCGTCAGTGACACGTCCGTGTAGTCCGGTTCTGCCGCCAGCTTCTTCTGCACGACACGAATAATGAACAAACAAACGGGTCAGAGTCTGACGAGTAAAAGTAAAGGTACTTCATCAGTACTTTCATTTGAACTGACAGACAGGAAACTCTGATTTACAGACCACGCTGGGAGAATGAATGCAGCGTTTGTTTGTACAATCAGCTGTTTGAGGAAAAGAAAGACTCCTCTGTTTAGGAGACGAGAAAGGAAAGGAGAGGAGAGAAGAGGAGATGAGGAGGAGAAGAAGAAGGAGAGATAACAGTTGACTCACCAGTGTGTTTAAGCTGAAGCCTTGATCCATTGTTTGTGTGTGTGTGTGTGTGTGTGTGTGTGTGTGTGTGTGTGTGTGTGTGTGTGTGTGTGTGTGTGTCACAGCCTCCGGTCTGCCCACGGTCGGCTCGTCCATCTGCCACCTCCCATGATGCTTCACTGCAGGAGACAGAAACGAGCAGTTAGCACTGTGGCTAATGCTAACGGCTTTGTGTAATGGTGTTTTTATTTCCCATCAGCCCCTCATCACGCCATCCCGTGCTTTAGCTTGGTCCACAGTTACCATGACAACCTGTAACTACCCCGCTGATTCATCCCTCCTAACAACATAGAAGAGACAAAGACGACCTCCCACTCCTCGCCGTGTGAAGCTCTGACTCACGCCACCATCAACGCCGTCTGCTGCACCCGGCCTGGAGGAGGTAGCCATGGCAACGACTCCATCCAGGCTGGAGACGCTTCATCTGATGTTTATGAGCTTGCGGTCACAAGTTCAAGGTTCAGGTTCGTTTAGTTTCACAGGTTCGTTTAGTTTCACAGGTTCGTTTAGTTTCACAGGTTCGTTTAGTTTCAGAGGTTCGTTTAGTTTCAGAGGTTCGTTTAGTTTCAGAGGCTCGTTTAGTTTCACAGGCTCGTTTAGTTTCACAGGTTCGTTTAGTTTCACAGGTTCGTTTAGTTTCACAGGTTCGTTTAGTTTCAGGTTCGTTTAGTTTCACAGGTTCGTTTAGTTTCACAGGTTCGTTTAGTTTCACAGGTTCGTTTAGTTTCACATGTTTGTTTAGTTCGGTTAGGTCCGTCGTTTTAGTTTCAGAGTGTTCAGTTTTTAGTTTCAGGTTCGTTTAGTTTCGAGGTTCGTTTAGTTTCAGAGGTTCGTTTTTTCGTTTCAGGTTCGTTTAGTTCGAGGTTCGTTTAGTTTCCAGAGTTCGTTTATTGTTTAGTTTCAGAGGTTCGTTTAGTTTCAGGTTCATTTAGTTTCAGGTTCGTTTAGTTTCAGAGGTTCGTTAATTTCAGGTTTGTTTAGTTTCAGAGGTTCGTTTAGTTTCAGGTTTAATTTAGTTTCACGTTTTTCTTATTCACTACCCAACCCTGGTTGGGTTTGGTCAGGTAGGTTAATGGTTGATTTGTCGGTTGGTCGTTGAAGGCTCGCATGGGTTGGAGTATGGGCTTTTGTCAGGAGGTTAAGGTTCTGGCTGGGATGGGTTGGGATGGGTTTGGTCAGGTAGGTTAAGGTCTGTCTGGGATGGGTTGGGATGGGTTTGGTCAGGTAGGTTAAGGTCTGGCTGGGATGGGTTGGGATGGGTTTGGTCAGGTAGGTTAAGGTCTGTCTGGGATGGGTTGGGATGGGTTTGGTCAGGTAGGTTAAGGTCTGGCTGGGATGGGTTGGGATGGGTTTGGTTGGGTAGGATAAGGTCTGGCTGGGATGGGTTGGGATGGGTTTGTATCAGGTAGGTTAAGGTCTGGCTGGGATGGGCTGGGATGGGTTTGGTCAGGTAGGTTAAGGTCTGGCTGGGATGGGTTGGGATGGGTTTGGTCGGGTAGGTTAAGGTCTGGCTGGGATGGGTTGGGATGGGTTTGGTCAGGTAGGTTAAGGTCTGTCTGGGTTGGGTCTGGTTGGGTAGGTTATGGTCTGGCTGGGTCCTGACCTGATCCACCAACAGGAAGTGGACAACTGACTCTTTGAGTACTTCCTCTTTTATTCCACCTCAGACCAAGCGGAACCAGGAGAACGTCAGAACAACAGCTGAGCAGCTGGACCTGCTATCCCCTTCACTGATCATCATGAGTTAATTAAACAGATGAATTAATGAACTCATCAGTCTGATTCAAGTGGTGAACATATTTACCTTTTCAAAATAAAAGTAAAATTCAGTTAAACAAATTGTTAAAATTAAATTAAATTAAATGTTAATCTAAACGTTATTAATTAAAATGTCTTTTTGTGCACGATAAGACGGACAGACCCGGTTCGGCAGCTCAGGGCTCTCCTCTCTGTGTGAACTAACCCGGACTCTGCAGACCTGGTTCTGGTTCTGTTTCTCTGTTTGGACTCGGTTCTTACCGGTTTGTTGTCGGGTTCAGGTCCACAGTGTGTCGTCATCACCGGGTCTCTCCGGACCGGACCGGACCCGGAGCTGGGCTGGTAGCAGGTGTGAATGAAGCTGCTGTAAAATGGCTGAAAGCTCCGGCTGACAGAGATCTTCTCTGCACGACGATGACTCACAACTTCCGCTGTTACAGGGGCAGGCGTTAACTGCGCATGCGCTTCACTGCAGCCAGAGAGCAGTGAAGAGGTCTCACTCCACTTCAGGACACCAAACTGTGACGTCACGGTGATGTCACATAACATATATGGTGATATTTGTTATGTTGTGTATGTATGTATTTATGATGTTTGTCATGCATGATGTCATAATAGTGCAAGAACGTTAAATATGACATCATCACATTACTATGACATCATGTATGATGTCAAGACATCGGAACACTTTACAACGATCTGGACCTGGTCTGACCTGGTCTGACCTGGTCTGACCTGTCAGCATGCCCTTGCTTTGCTAAACTAAACTAAATTAAAACTAAACTAAACTAAACTAAACTAAACTAAAGTAAACCAAACTAAAATCAATGAATCTAAAGTAAACTAAACTAAAGTAAATTAATCTAAACTAAACTAAACTCATTTAATCTAAACTTAACAAAACAAAACTAAACAATATTAAAAATAAACTAAACTAAACTCAATTAAAACTAAACTCAATTAAAACTAAACAAAATTAAAACTAAACTAAAGTAAAGTAAACTCAATTAAAGTAAAGTAAACTAAAGTAAACTAAAGTAAACTAAACTAAACTCAATTAAAACTAAACTAAAGTAAACTAAAGTAAACTAAACTAAACTCAATGAATCTAAAGTAAAGTAAAGAAAACAAAATAAACTAAACTAAACTCAATTACTCTAAAGTAAACTAAACTAAAGTAAACTAAAGTAAAGTAAACTAAACTAAACTCAATTAAAACTAAACTAAACTCAATTAAAACTAAACTAAACTCAATTAAACTAAAGTAAATTAAAGTAAACTAAACTAAAGTAAACCAAACGAAACTCAATTACTCTAACGTAAACTAAACTAAAGTAAATTAATTAAAACTAAACTAAACTAAACTAAACTAAAGTAAAGTAAAGTAAACAAAACAAAATTAAACTAAACTAAACTAAACTAAACTCAATTAAAACTAAACTAAAGTAAACTAAACTAAACTCAATGAATCTAACGTAAACTAAACTAAAGTAAATTAATCAAAACTAAACTAAACTAAACTAAACTAACAACTAACATTGTTTTGGTAACGCACTTCCTGTCAGATTTAAAGATCTATCATTTGATTGGACAGATGTCTATCACTTAGTTCAGGTGTGATCACCTGTCACGTACACAGAGTGACGTTGAACCCGAAAGTGAGGACTACAAAATAAAGTTCATCTTCTCAATTACTTTGACGTAATAATGACACTGTTTGTTATCACACACACACACACACACACACACACACACACACACACACACACACACACACACACACACACACACACACACAGAAAATAAAATTAAAATTCTATTATTTTTTTATCCAAGAGGCATGTCTGTGCATTTTATTTTGAAATGCGGTAACGGAAGTGGTGCTGCTGACGGTTTGTTTGGCTTGACGTGTCCAGGTGAGTTCCTGTTGGGAGTCATGGGGCTCGTGTACTCTGAGGTAAGAGACCAAACCGTCTGTTAACGTCTGCAATCCTCATCAAACCTTTAATCTGAAGCGTTAATCCTCAGGTCAGTACTTCCGGTTTGTGTCTCAGGTGACAAACTCACCTGAGACACAAAAAAACGTCACGATCAGATTAACGAGTACTACACTGTAAAACACTCTGTTACTGTTAAAGTACAAATACTACACTGTAAAAAGTCTTCTTTGTGTGAACAGTTTAGTCCTGTGTTGGGGGCGTGGCCTCTAGCTGCTCTGTGTCTGTGTGTACCTGATGGCTCACAACTCATCATGTCTGTTTGAACACATTTAAAACCTCCTCCTTCTCCTCTTCCTCCTTCTCCTCTTCCTCCTTCTCCTCCTCCTCCTCCTTTTCCTCAGCCTGCCTGTCAGTCAGCATATGATGGAAATGTCTATCAGCTGTTTCACCTGTTGAGAAAGGACCCGACACACCTGAACGTTCAGGAGGAGCACACCGGGGACACGCCCCTCATTGCAGCCTGTCGCCCCGGTAACCTGAGAGTCGTCCAGTACCTGCTCGACAACGGTGCTGACGTCCAACTGACCAATAAGGTGCCCTTATGTGCTGATGTCATCATATAGTGTGATGACTTGGATGTGTCAGTAGTCTGTCAGTAGTGTATAAGGTGGACTGTGTTTGTCCATCAGAAACAGAGGACGTGTCTTCATTATGTCTCTCGGAGGACGTTCTCTTTGCTCGACTACCTGATGATCTCCATCCTGATGCCAATCCTGCTGCTCGGATACTTTCTCATGGTTCGTCACACACACACACACACACACACACACACACACACACACACATGAGACTATGATACAAACGTTCCATGTAAACGTTTGTTTGTAGTTACAGAAACAGCGGCACAACGTTACTCTGATGAAGGCGGTTCTGAGCAGCAATGTGAACATCGATGCCGTCGACTACGTGAGTCTGTCTGCTGGATCAGCTGTTCTTCATGCCAGACTTATCCTTGGGCTAGCTTAGCCTCATGTTAACATTCATGCTTATTATAGATTTCTTTAAAATCACATTAAATATGTTGGAAAGTAATTGCAGAAAATGTGAAAAGAAACGATATATTACTGAAATGTGAAGTTAGAGGTTTAAACAGTTTGTCACAGTTTTCAGGATTTTGTGGGCGGTCCTACAAAGTGGCTCGATGATACACTGAGGCCACCCCGAGCAGAGAGATAGAGATGAATTCATCTCATTCAGTGTTTCAAAGTTAGTCATGTCATGTTGTGTTTTCTGCATTGATCAGAAAGGCAACACAGCACTTCATTACATCTGTCAGAGGAAAAGTCTTCCTCTGGTTCCTCTGCTGCTCGAAAGAAACGCCAACATCAACATCCAAAACAACGTACGTACACAAACGCATCATGCCACGAAGCTTCCAGGAACACAATGAATCCTGACGGTGTCTTCTTCCTCCACAGGACGGAGAAACCCCGCTGGACATTGCCACCAGACTGAAGTTCAAGAAGGTTGTCACCATGCTGAAGAAGGCACACTAACAGACAGGCAGGCAGGCAGATAGGCAGATATTATATGTTACACGTGTTGGTGGAAACTGTCTGCAGAAGACAGATTTTCTAAACTAAATCTATCTTTTATCATTTATTTAAATCTTCATCTTTTATTGTGGAAGTTCTGTTAGTTCGTCAGAACTGTTAACGTCGCAGATTTTGAGGAAACAAACAGGATGAAATGTTATAACACGTTGAACGTTCATAAATTTGATTGAAGATGGAGGTTGTTACACTTTTACACTGTTACAGGACGTTTGTGCTAAGCTAGGCTAGCAGTTTTCCCTTACTTCTAGTCTTTGTGCTAAGCTAGGCTAGCAGTTTTCCCTCTAAAATGAATTCAAAGCAAATCTTTAAAAAATCTGTAAAACAGGAAATTAAATCAGTGTAAACATTCAAACAGACTTGAGCCTCAGTTCCTGTGAAACATTTCAAAATAAACTTTCCTTTATTTCACAAATGAGTGTGAAGTGTTTGAGTCATTAATACAGATTAAAATATGTCACAGATTAAAACATGTTACAGATAAAAATGTGTCTCAGATTAAAACATGTTACAAATAAAAACATGTCACAGATTAAAACATGTCACAGATTAAAATATGTTACAGATTAAAACATGTCACAGATTAAAACGTTACAAATAAAAACATGTCACAGATTAAAACGTGTCACAGATTAAAACGTGTTACAGATTAAAACGTGTCACAGATTAAAACATGTTACAGATTAAAACATGTTACAGATTAAAACGTGTTACAGATTAAAACATGTCACAGATTAAAACGTGTCACACATTAAAACGTGTTACAGATTAAAACGTGTCACAGATTAAAATGTGTCTCAGATTAAAACATGTCACAGATTAAAACGTGTCACAGATTAAAACGTGTCACAGATTAAAACGTGTCACAGATTAAAACGTGTTACAGATTAAAACATGTTACAGATTAAAACATGTTACAGATTAAAGCGTGTCACAGATTAAAACGTGTCACAGATTAAAACGTGTCACAGATTAAAATTTGACAGATTAAAACGTGTCACAGATTAAAACGTGTCACAGATTAAAACATGTTACAGATTAGAACATGTCCCAGATTATTATAGAGTCACAGTCGGTAATCTAACCCTCATCATCCTCTTCATCAGTAATCAGTTGTCTTTCAGTTAGAACTTATTGTTCCACGTGTACACAGTTACACAACTTCTACAGTACCTGACTAGTACAGAGCGTCCGTGTGTGTGTGTGTGTGTGTGTCTTCCCCTAGTGTTCCTGCAGCAGTTTTAGGATGGAGGGAAACATGATCTCTGGAGCGTCGAGGCCCCAAATAAAATCCAAATGTTCCCAATGCTCAATGTGCTGATGGAAGACCAGGTTAGACACCTGCAGATAGACAGGTGAGACAGAGACAGGTGAGACAGAAAACTTGAAATCTGGTTATGTTTTTCATGAAAATGTGTTGCCTGCAGACATCAGTCAGGGCACAGAACATTTATCCTGTCACCTGTGACCTAATTGGTCCAGGGGACCCACCTGAGTGAGGAGGACAGCCACATCTTTGGGGTCCGCCAGCGTATCCTGTCCCCCTGAGAACAGAGCGGTGGGAACCTTCATGTCCTGGATGTGGTACTGAGGGGGGGTGGACTGAAGACAGAGGACAGAGACAGTGTTTCATACTGGACTAAAGTAAATCCACAGGGTGGTCTGGACTCAGGTCTCAGGTGGTCTGGACTTAGGTCTCAGGTGGTCTGGACTCACCTGGTTGTAGTGTTTCATGTTTCCTGAAGCTCCAAAGTCAAAGGCCATCAGTTTCCCCCCATGAACCGCCTAAAAACAAGAATACTTTATGAACTCACTCACCGATTCAGACCTGGGTTCAGACCCAGGTTCAGGGTTCAGGTCTGGTTTCAATGTCTGGGTTCAGAGTTCAGGTCTGGGTTCAGGGTTCATTGTTCAGGTCTGGGTTCAGGCTTTCACTAAGACTCTGTGTGAACTGTGAAAATGCATAGAGAGTAGGCATACCTGGGCCCAGTGGACCATGTTCTGGACTGAGGTTCCAGCAGGACAGTGTGTGGTGTAGACTGGAGTCCGAGTCTGGAAACAAACTCAGTCATTGAATGTGTGATGTCACATCACTGAACATCATCATCAACTCTCTCACTGTCAGGTGATTTTAACACGTTTTTAACAAACCATGTTTAGATTTTTCTCGTCGAAGCCGCAGAGGACGAAGAACAAGTTTCCACAGAGCTCGCTGAGCAGCTGCTTCGCACACACGTGTTCTGCAAACCACTCAATCATGTAATTCTGAGGCAGGAAGTCCCGCCTACCAAACAGGTCCTGATAAACAAACACAGGTGACAGGTGATAATGATGTTCATTTATGGTAATGACTCTTTATGGGTGATAATAACTCGTTCATTGGTGGTAATGATTCGTTAATGGGTGATAATTGCTCGTTAATTGGTTATAATGGGCCATTAATTGGTAATAATGACTCGTTAATGGGTGATAATGACTCGTCGATGGGTGATAATGACTCATTAATGGGTGATAATGGCTCGTTAATTGGTGATAATGACTCATTAATGGGTGATAATGACTCGTTAATTGGTGATAATGACTCATTAACAGGTGATAATGACTCATTAATGGGTGATAATGGCTCGTTAATGGGTGAAAATGACTCAATAATGGGTGATAATGACTCTTTAATGGGTGGTAATGGCTCGTTAAATAGTGATAATGACTCATTAACAGGTGATAATGACTCATTAATGGGTGATAATGGCTCGTTAATGGGTGAAAATGACTCAATAATGGGTGATAATGACTTGTTAATTGGTGATAATGACTCATTAACATGTGATAATGACTTATTAATGGGTGATAATGACTCGTTAATGGGTGATAATGACTCAATAATGGGTGATAATGGCTCGTTAATTAGTGATAATGACTCATTAATGGGGGATAATGACTTGTTAATTGGTGTAATGATTCGTTAACGTGTGTTAATGACTAATGACACATTAGCTGTGTTTCTTACCCACACGAGGAACTCGGGCAGGACAGACAGTTTGGTCATGGGACTCGCTGTGAACGCGACGGTTGCCACGGGAGCCAAACCAAAGAACAGCTTGATCTTATTTGCTAGTTCTGGCAGTGTAGAGAACGCTATGAATGCTGGGAAACAAGCGACATACAGAGATTAATTAGTAATGTGATTTACGCATTTTTGTCATGCTCTTAAATGTTTCATCTGAACTCTCAGCTGGATTTTCAAAATAAAACAAAAACTGTGTGTGTGTCTGTGTGTTACCTATAGTGGTTCCCTGAGAGTGTCCGATGTAATAGATCTGTTCCTGACCCGTCACCTTCAGGATGTGGTTTATCACAGCTGGCAGATCCTTCAGAGCCAACTCATCATAACTACAGACAGACAGACAGACAGTTACAGACAGACAGTTACAGACAGACAGACAGGTTGACAGGCAGACAGACAGTTACAGACAGACAGGCAGACAGTTACAGACAGACAGACAGACAAACAGACAGGCAGTTACAGACAGACAGACAGACAGACAGGTTGACAGGCAGACAGACAGTTACAGACAGGCAGACAGACAGTTACAGACAGACAGACAAGTTGACAGACAGTTACAGACAGACAGACAGGTTGACAGACAGTTACAGACAGACAGTTACAGACAGACAGACAGGTTGACAGGCCGACAGACAGTTACAGACAGGTTGACAGACAGACAGACAGTTACAGACAGGCAGACAGGTTGACAGGCAGACAGACAGTTACAGACAGGTTGACAGGCAGACAGACAGTTATAGACAGGCAGACAGACAGTTACAGACAGGTTGACAGGCAGACAGTTACAGACAGGCACACAGTTTTCTCACCTGTCATGTATGACATGACACAGGTGATGTGATGTCACACAGGTGTTTGTACCTGAACCTCCAGAAGTCTTCCTGGTCTGGGTTGAGGGTCCGGTGTTTCCTGGACCAGGTGTTTCCTCGACTGTTTCCCATCCAAACGTCGTAGCCGGCATCGGCTAGCACGTAGCCCAGGCTGGAGTTGGGCGGGTTGGTGATCCAGTTACTGGCTGCAGCCAGGAGGCCGTGCTGGAGCAGCACCACGGGCCTCGGACCTGCACCACACAAACGCGTGAAACCAGTTCAAACCAGATAAAACCAGTTCTAGTAAACTAGTTCAGGGGTTAGAGGTTCAAGCTCTCTGGCGCCCCCCACAGGCTGACCTGGAGTGTGTTTGAGTCCCTGTGGGATCCTGTTGACCGTCAGGATGTACCCGTCCTCTGTCAGAACCTCGTGTTCCTCTGCGGGGTACCCCCATCGTCTGATGATCTCTGTCTGAACACACACCACATACTAATACTCATAATATATAAATACTACCTTTACAAACAGAGTTTTACAAAGAGCTTTACAGAGCATGCGACACTACATACAGACAGACAGATTCAAAGATAATACAAGAAAAGATGAAAGGACAATTAATGAACAGAAAATGAATAGACAACATCACAAAAAGACAAGTGTGTAAAAAGAGTTTGAAATTTAAAAGAATTCACTGACTCCTCAGGCAGCTCGGTCCAGAGTCAACCGGAACCATCAACTCTAGTTTATAACCTCGACTGTGTGTACTGTTTGTGTACTGTGTGTACTGTTTGTGTACTGTGTGTACTGTTTGTGTACTGTGTGTACTGTTTGTACTGTTTGTGTACTTACTTACTATCCAGCTGCTACTGTTTGTCACTATCAATACTATGATGGAAAGTTTGTACTTAAAAAAAAGATGTGAAGTGAAGTCTCACACAGGAATGTTGATGTAACTGTTTAAACATGACCTTTGACATGTGACCTTTGTGTTGTTTTGTGACACATGTAAAGTTTTGAATAGCCACTCGTGGTTATCACTTCCTTCTCTGTGTTATCACTTCCTTCTCTGTGTTATCACTTCCTCCTGTGATGAATTCCTTTGGGTTTAGGAGGACATGTGAGTGAGAGCACACCCACAGAACCAGAGAAATCTTCACTCCAGCCCTGCGTGTTGCTCTGTGAACGCTCCTCTTGTACTGGACTAAAACCTTATTTGAACTCTGAGCGGACTCCGATCTCCTTCTTCCAGTTCTAAATTATTGCAGAATTATTTTTAAAAAATCAACCACCAAGTCTTTCGTTAGTGATTATGGCACACAAAGGGTTAACCGTCGGTCTCAGCTAGAAGTCCTGTCTCTAACTTAAATATCAGCCTCCGATTGGCTCTGCTGGTTTCTCGCTAACGTACATGTGATTGGCCGTCCCCGCTATCATCTGCTTGTAAAAGCTGCAACCTGCTTGTTGGGCAGCAGGAGGCAGTGCATGTATTAGCAACGTGTGTGTGTGTGTGTGTGTGTGTGTGTGTGTGTGTGTGTGTGTGTGTGTGTGTGTGTGTGTGTGTGTGCTTAGCTATCAGGATTTGAAGAAGGACGTAAGAAACTTCTTGAGGAGTCAAAGTTACTTCAAGTACACAACTGTAGAGTCTCACCAACCAAACTCTAACCACAATCAAACCTGCTCCCTTGGTACTGTGTGTGTACTGTGTGTGTACTGTGTGTGTACTGTGTGTGCTGCATGTGTACTGTGTGTGTACTGTGTGTGCTGCATGTGTACTTTGTTTGTACTGTGTGTCTACTGTGTGTACTCACGATGTTCATGTGTACTTCAGGGTCCAGCTTCATTGTCTGTTTATTTGAGTGTTGGTCAGTCGGTCCGGTGAGGACGAGACCTGAGAACATCAACACACACACACACACACACAACATGATCTGACACACACACACACACACACACACACACACACACTCTGATGAAGGTTGCTGAAGTGATGTCATCAGTGTGATGAATGACTGAAGAGAACTTGATTTGATCAGCTGACAGCAGTCTGTGTCACAGCTGTTATCAGAGGTCAGAGGTCAGAGCACTGTCCTCCTGTCACAGTCACAGCGATGACGAGGCCTTCAGGAGCAGTTTGGGTTCACCGGGGATCGAACCGCCGATCATCCTAACAGTGGACGACCCGCTCAAAGTTCACCAGCAGAAGTTCAGATTCCTCTAAAGCTGTCACCTGATTGGCTCCTGTCTGTCAGCTCGCTATGACAACTGTCTGTCTGTCTGCCTGTCTGTCTGCCTGTCTGTCTGTCTGTCTGTCTGTCTGTCTGTCTGTCCGTTTCTAAAACATAATAAGAACATTAATAACTGTCTCTCTCTCTCACCTGTCTGTCTCCTCAGCTTGTCTTCGATCATCTGACTGTTTTTTTTCTTTCAATGGGAAATGAGCGGCTGTGACGTCAGAGGAAATGCCTCTCTGTGATTGGTCGACCACAACCGGATGGATCAGAGAGAAGACATAGACACAAAATAAGAGCACAAAATAAACATAATAAAAGTATTGACATAAATGTAATGTATAACAGGAAGTGACGTAGCTCGCGTGCTTGTCAAACATGAATTATAAGCACAGAAGAAGAAGGCTGATTAGATGTTATAATTTCCGTTCGTCTTTGGAAGCATTAAGACTTTTATTTTGAAAGTCTGAGCCGGATGTCCAGTCCTGACCCCGGGTTAGTTTTTGTTGTTAATTGATTAGATGATTAGATGTAGTACCATATATATGTCCATGCATAGACATATATACATATGTATGTATATATATATGTATGTGTATATATATATATATGCATGTATATATGTCTATGTGTCCATGTACTCTGGTACTGCAGCGTGGGGTCGGATCAGCTGATGTTATTCAAGCTCGAGCACTAAGAACTGAAAACAGCTCCAGTACGCCCCCTTCAGGTGGCAGCAGGTAAACGTCATTATGGCTTATAGCCAATTACTGGAGCGATCTAAAAGGACACAGTGAAGACATTACATTACATTACATTACATTACATTACATTGCATTTGGCAGACGCTTTTATCCAAAGCGACTTACAGAGGAGGACCATCCAGCAGAGAGTTTTGGAGATGTGTTGGGAAAAGAACAGAAATCATCTTCGGGTGGGTCAGTGAGGCAGAACTACTAAAAATACAGCAGATAGAATTCAGCCCAACAGTTCTGTGGACGACAACACCAGAATGGAAAGAGTAGATCTAGAACTATGGAACATCAGGAGAAGAAATAAAACAGCGGACCTGGTACAGGAACTTTAGAATTACGTAAATGGAAAGTATGAAGACTATAGTTACATATATACTGATGGAAAGTATGAAGATTATAGTCACATATATACTGATGGAAAGTATGAAGATTATAGTTACATATATACTGATGGAAAGTATGAAGATTATCATTGTCAGTGGCGCATGTGATGGTTGTCATGGAGATGAAAGAGTTTCAGAGTTGATGTGGAAATGATGACGACATCTGACCTGGATTAATAACAAGACGATCAGAGAGGAAGCAGCAAACAAGTGAAGCCGAAGAAGAAGGGGGCAGCATAGGCAACAAGAAGGATGCCGACTGCCGTTAAACAACACAGAAGAAGAAGAAGCTCCTCTGGACGGGTCCTCGGGTCAGTCTTGGTGTAGCTCGTGTCCGGTTCCGTCCCAATCATGTCCCGGGTTCTGATAGTGGGAGCGGGCCTGACAGGCAGCTTGTGCGCATGTCTGCTGAGAAGAGAGCTGCAGGACAAAGTGAGCATCGCGGTGTGGGACAAGGCGCGAGGAGCCGGTGAGTCCAATCCACCTTATCATTAACATTAAGCAGCTCACCTGTGGACCGGGTCTGACCACAGAACCGGACTGGTTCAACTCTCAGGTTCGGCTTCATCAAACAAACTTTAATTCAACAACATCAAAGAGGTCAGAGCGGCACGAGGGCTCCACAATGTTCTTATGACAGGTGACTAACTCAGGTAACTCACGTGACTCAACTAACTCAGGTAACACAGGTTGGTAAGACAGACAGGTACGACTGAGAAGAACTGAACCAGAGTCTATTCAGAAATCGAATAGTCTGTCTGTCTCTGTCTGCCTGTCTCAGGTGGCAGGATGTCCACCAGTCGTCCTCCAGACTCTTCATCTCACTCAGCTGATCTTGGAGCTCAGTACATCACAGCGACATCGGCCTATGCTCAATCACACCACAGGTAACACACAGGTACAACACACAGGTACAACACACACAGGTAACACACAGGTACAACACACAGGTACAACACACACAGGTAAAACACAGGTACAACACACACACAGGTAACACACAGGTACAACACACAGGTAACAGTTGTGTGTGTGTGTCAGTGTGTACTCGGAGTTGTTGTCCTCAGGTGTGTTGAAGCCGTTCGATTCGCTCATCGAAGGACTGAAGCACACAGACGGAAGCAAGGACTACATGACACCACTGGGCATGTGCAGTATAGTCAAACACTTCCTGTCTGAGTCAGGTATATACCTACTTGTCTGTCTGTCTGTCTGTTTGTCTGTCTGTCTGTCTGTCTGTTACTGTCTGTAACTGTCTGTCTGTCTGTAACTGTCTGTCTGTCTGTCTGTAACTGTCTGTCTGTCTGTCTGTAACTGTCTGTAACTGTCTGTCTGTAACTGTCTGTCTGTCTGTCTGTAACTGTCTGTAACTGTCTGTCTGTAACTGTCTGTAACTGTCTGTCTGTCTGTCTGTAACTGTCTGTCTGTCTGTCTGTAACTGTCTGTCTGTAACTGTCTGTAACTGTCTGTCTGTCTGTCTGGCTCAATGTTCAGATTAAAGCAGCTGGTTAGCTCAGCTTATTTCAGATCATGTGACTGTCACAGTGTATCATAAATCATGTGATCTGTACAACAGGAGCTGATTTGTTCTTTGAGCATCATGTGACCGGCCTGTACCGCCACGGTGCATCATGGGAGGTCCAGAGGACGGCGGGAGGCAGCGAGACATTTGATGCCGTCGTCTTGACGATGCCGGTCCCTCAGATCCTTAAGCTGCAGGGAGACTTGCAAGACAGTGAGACACCTGTACCTGTACACACACGTACCTGTACACACACGTACCTGTACACACACGTACCTGTACACACACGTACCTGTACACACACGTACCTGTACACACACATACCTGTAAATAGACGTACCTGTACACAGACGTACCTGGAAACAGACGTACCTGTACACACACGTACCTGTACACACACGTACCTGTACACACACATACCTGTAAATAGACGTACCTGTACACAGACGTACCTGGAAACAGACGTACCTGTACACACACGTACCTGTAAACAGACGTACCTGTACACACACGTACCTGTAAACAGACGTACCTGTACACACACGTACCTGTACACACACGTACCTATGCGTTTTGTGTTCAACCTTTTTTTTCCCAGCATGCTTGGCAGTTCCACACATGAAAGTAAAATAGAAGTACATGAAGTACATTTTACTGTAAGCAGTACTCCTGTGTTTACACATACTGCTGTACTTTGATAGTATGAGGAGTATTGAAGCACAAATACTCCAATAAAAGTTCTCACTACTTCCAGTACTGTGCAGTCATCAGTGACATCACTTCCTTTAGTGTGTAGCACGATGTGTGATGATGGGTTTTGACCACACGGGGCAGCAGGGAGCTTTTCAGGGCTTTTAATTTGACAAGGTTAGAGGACGACTACTTCTTCCTGGGAAATCACTTCCCTTGTCTCTGATTGGTGGATTGTAGACACACTCATCCTCAAAGCTGCAGCAGAACTCTGTGTGTGTATGTGTGTGAAGGTAATGGTGATGTCATCTTCAGCTCCTCTGATAGGCTGACAGAGGACAGCGCCCATCTCTCTGCTGACACACACACACAGGTTATAATTAGATACAGTGTGTGTCTCAGATGTGAATCATGAAAGATGTTTTTGTAGAAAATGCTTGAACGACTGATTGAAGAATTTGGTTCAAAGTAAATGTAAACAGTCACACACACACACACGTTTACATGTACATGAACACTGTGAGACATAAACACGTACAACAAATACAGCATACGTGCACTGCACATACACATTACAACTATGCTTCACAATCTGCTGAAACAACTTTAACTACCCATGACACGACTTTAACTGTCTGTCTGTCTGTCTGTCAGTGCTGTCTGTCCAGCAGAAGCAGCAGTTAAACCGAGTCGTGTATTCATCTCGTTTTGCTGTCGCTCTCTTCTTCCCTCCTGACGTGGTCTTCAGTTTTCCCTGGGCAGCTCGATATGTCACAGATAACCCCTGCATCTGCTACGTTGCTGCAGACTCCTGCAAACGCAATGCAGGTCTGTCAGCTCACCTGTCTGGATAAGATGAACCTCTGGAGCCAGTAAGCTCTCTCACGCGTGTCTACATACATAAATTTTGTCCATTCAGACACTCCGGGACGAGGTCCGTCCCTCGTCGTTCACACCAGTGTCCCGTTTGGTCTCGAGCACCTGGAGAAGGACAAGGAAGAAGTCCAGCCAATCATCTTACAGGAACTCTACAAGATGCTTCCTGGTCTGCCTCAGCCAATTAGCATTAAGTGTCAGAAGTGGAGGTACTCCCAGGTGAGGCATCACAGGTTCAAATCCTGTGCCCACTGTGAAATTCTGACGAAATTCACTGTGATTTATGACCCCTCCCATCCTTCCTGTAGGTGCTGACCTCGGTGCCAGACTGTCCTGGTCAGATGACCGTCCTGGACCGCCCGCTGCTCGTCTGCGGCGGTGACGCCTTCAGCCACTCCAACTTTGACGGCTGTGTGGAGTCTGCACTGAGCGTGCTCCGTGTGCTGAAGGCCTCACTGTCAGGAAGTGACTCGACCACCAGAATCTAAGCCAATAATCAACAAGGTCATTGGTTCACTTATCAGCTGACAGGAAATGATTAATGACACGTCAACACGTGTCACTGAATGTTTGAATGTAAACGAATAAAGTTTAATATTTAATTAATATTTCATAAAAAACAGCTTCAGTCTGAACCAGAATCCACCTTACAACTAAACCTGGTCTAACTAATCCTGGTCTGACCTGCTCTGAGGCGATACATTGGTTGATACGATTTGAAAAGGTTGCGATCACTAAGGTCACTGACATTATAGACAGATTGAGTTATGTTTGTCCATCTTTGTCGAAGAGATTAATGTTACCGTCAGTGTCCGCTTGCTGTCCACATCCGTCAGTCTAGTTTGACTTTTTCATCAGGTCGACACGTTAAAACATTGTTAACAGATGATGTCCTGAGCTAATGCTAACATAGTGTGATATTAACTAACCAATGATGTTCAGTGATGATCCACCTCTTTTTGTTTGTGGTTCTAACAAACTTTCCCTCTGAATTAAAGTTCCAATAAAGTTTGAAAATGTCAAGAACCTTCAGACTCATGGGAGTTGTAGTTTGTGAAATGACTGCTGACACACAGATGTTTATAAATAGTTTATTCACCTTTACAGTGTTCTTATTTCATTATAAAACGAGAGGGACAGAAGAAAAGAACCGGGGGGGTCAGTTTAACGTGAAATGTTGATCCATGATGATCCGGGCCGGAGTTCTGCTGAGATTCTGTTTGTCGGAGTACAAAAATGAGTTGACAGATAAAAACACGACAATCATGAACACAAATTCTGGACTGCCGGGCTCAAACTGAACCGCTCCATGAAAGAGTCTGAATCACAACCGTGTACAAGAACCAACAAGAACCACCTGTCGGAACATTTACCTGAAGATTACCGTTATCATTGTAAAGATCGACAGGATAGCAACCACAACTTAGGGTGGCGGAGCTTAGCAGCAACGAACGGGATATTTAACCAACTGTCATCAGAGAGCCCCAACAAGATCCGACCAGAACCGAACCGTCCTCTGTTGTTTTTTTTACAGACAGTAGAGGTGGTTCATGTACACGACTCAAGAGGAACCGTCGAGTCACGGTACGATCACCTGGTGCCTCGGTCCTAAGAGGACTTCCTGTCTCATTCACTTCAATAAAAGCCAAAACCACAAATTCAAGGTGAGTTTACCTTCACCAGAAACACTGCGTGGACAGGACGGAGAGCTGATGTGACACCTTAAGGCAAGAAGCAGGACATGAACATAGACTGTGTTTATCATGAACACGGACCACAATTACTGTTACCATAGACGGTGTTTACCGTGTCATCTCCAAACTACCCAACAATTAAAACATTCAATAAAAGTCTGAGCTTCATTTGGCAGGTTTGTAATTTGACATCAACACAAAGAATTGAAACAACAACGAAGATTTACCGCTGAAAGGGTTGTCTATAACATCATCAACAAGTTGTAACGTCAATTGTAATTCTCAAAAGGTAGATTTAGTAAAGTTTTATTAAAAGCAATAAGTTTAAGGTTCCTCTATGGGGTCACACTCGGCTGATTTCAGTCACAGATTTGAAATGTCGGAACATTACAATGGATGTTTTTACAAATTCTTTGTCTTGTCTGTTTTCTTTCTGGATACATGCCGGAACTTCAAACATCTGATGGAAACTTTGGATCTGATGTCTAATTAAGTCAAATCTGAGTTCAGGAGAAAATCGTCTTTCTGGATCGGCGCTGGTTCTGGTTCTGTTAACTTTCATATTTGTGTCCAGATGGACCTGACACAGCTGAACGAGGATGTGCTGCCGTGACCAACAACTATAAAAAGGTCCAAAGAAAAAGGTAGAGCACCTGAAACAGACGTGGACAGCACCTACCCGGCCTCAAACACCTGAAACCAGTGAACTAGTATGTACAGTACATGACCGCCGCTCAACAAGACACTCAGTGGTATTTCAGTTAAAGGAAGTATCAACCAGTCAACTAGTTTGAGATTCTGGTGCCTCGACTCGACTCCTGATGTGCCAAAGTTACCACAGCACCGACAGAACTGGTTCAGCCTCATTAGATACATTTAAACAGTGTCCTGACCGAACCAAACTGAACTTTAACTGCTGGTTCTGGAGTCCACATCAGTCGACACACCAGTCATGTCTGAAAGGGTTGATGACAGGAAGTGAGCCTAGGCCTGACAGCACCTAACAGGGTTTGAGGACAGAAGTGTTGTTGCTGTAAAATAGCCACAGCTACACAAATAAAGCCTCTGGACAGATCGCCGCTCTGATGACAGCTGCTCCACGCCACGAGTCGAAGATGGACGAACACTTGTGGCTGGTCGAGAGCACCACAGACAGACTACAGGCTCAGCATCAGCTAGCTTAGCTTAGCACCTTCAATCCAACAGGATGACCTGTAGGCCTGGTTAGCTGTTAGCACAAGGCTACAAAAGCTTAAAACCTCAAGATGTGACCACACAGGACGCATTGGATCAGTGGCAACTTCTTGTACTTCTAATGACTTATTTAAGAGTTGAACTTTGCCCTCTGCTGGGCCTGATAAAGACGACGTCATCCTGTGTGATCAGGTCTACGGGGCTGACAACAGGAACTTCAAAACCCGATCCAGAATGTTGAAACCTATGATGAACACCCAGTAACTACAGGACCAACGCAGAGCCAATGACAGGAAGTAGCACCAAATGTTAGGACGGAAATCAGGACTAAAACTTCTACCCACATCTGGAGAATGCTCCAATAAATTTGACTGATTAACCTGACTGTAACGAGAGAAACAAACAAACCTTCAAACTGAGCCTGTAAAACAGCAGCAACACAGCAATCCTTCAAAGTCTGTTGAAACCTCCAACATTGAGTCAGATCTCAAAGCCCAGACGACGACCTTCAATCTTGACGGATCAGAGCACCTGAAGGTTCACGGGTCTCTGTGAAGCCTTGAAGCTGCTCATGATGATGTGATCCCAAAACTGGTGTTACACAATCTAATGTTTAAAATCTCCAAGAAGAAGTGAGTAAATGATTCAGGATCTATGGACAGAGTCATAGTTACAGAGCGCCGACCCTACGAGGCAAACCTCGGGACTCTCAGAACCGGCTGTGGTCATGAAACCTGTTGGAAGCGGCCCAGCTTAGTAGCTCGGTGCACCACCATCGATATCCACAAGGCCTCATCCGGACCTCGAGGTTAAGAGACTCTGAGCTATAGGACTTTCAACAGAACTAGCACACCACCAGCACCGAGCAAGTGTGTGCAAACCCAGCCCACCTGTCTTCCAATGCACATCAAAACCAAGCACCCCCAAAGAGTCGGACTGACCAGGATCCTTCAGTTTGTTCACAGTCGGACCAGACCTGTTCAACAGGAGGTGATTGTTTCTCATCATCACATTCAGATAGGCTTCTCTCTGTGTGCTGCCTCAGCCCAGTCCCGACCAGCCAGAACCGGCTCAGCCTGGTTCAAATATGACAAACCAAACATCGATTCTACACTCAGACCGGCTCGTTTCACTGTCAGTGGACATCGGCAGACATCTTACTGTTAGAACAACCTGATGAAACAGGTATCATGCTGTCTGCTGGTTTGAATGTTTTGTTTGAACCTCTCAGAGCCGAGCGCAGTGGAGTTCCGGTGTTTACAGCAGGTACAGACTGGATTTATCTCAGCTGGTTTTCACATATCCACATCTATTATAGATCCAGGTGGATCTATCATAGATGTGGGTCCAGGTGGATTTGTGAGGACCTGAAGAGTCCGGCATGATCTGACCGAGTTGCACGCAGAGAGAGGAGCTCGCCACAGACTGAGACATGGAGGTCATTCTGACACGGGGATTGTGGGCAGCCAAACAGGGGGATTGTGGGTCAACACTAAAGAAGCCTACTCGTCTTTCAGTTTGTTTATATTCAAGTTTTAAAGTTTTATTTTGAAATCTGTCCATTCTGTCCACTTGACCCCGCCCACTTGTTCAGCCCTGCCCTCCTCACCTCCGACCGTCAGGTCATGTGATTGTCCAGCATCAAGCAGAAGATTGTGGGGGGAGGGAGGATCAGCTGACACACACCGATCTGAGCTCTTCAGAGTCCACAGACTGGATCAGGACTGGTTCTAGACCCGATCAGCTGATCTGAGTCCAGTTCATACCGTGTGTGTGTGTGTGAATGTGTATGTGTGTATATGTATGTGTGTGTGTGTGTGTGTATGTGTGTGTGTGTGTCAGACTTTAGTGATCTGGTTCTGATGGTCCTCTTCGTACGGCTCGTTCTCCGGATCAGAGTCCGTCGTGTCAGAGTACCGGTAGTGATCCGGTTCATTGTCGCTGACGTCCGGCGTCACAGAGGCCGACGTGCTGCTTGTGTCACAGTTCGCTCCTTCCTCCACCGTCTTTGTGAAAAACAGTTTGACCTGAGACACAGAGAGAGAGAGAGTTAGACCACCACGGAGCAGAACCGCCACAGAGAGGAAAGGAAGCACTGAAGCTCCTTTCCTTGTTCAGAGGATTCAAACAGCTCTTATCATGAAGGACACTCAGTGAGGAACCTTTATGAACAAACACACTGTTGGACCGGACCAAACCTGAGGCATGAAAACTAACCTTCTACATGATAAACCACCTATCATACCCCTAGACCTGGTCCATCCCGGATGCCCTGGCCCCCTGCGGTCCCTCCTGGCCAGGCTGAGGGGGGACAGGACTTACCTTAAAGTTGGGGGAGAAGTTCCTGTTGGCCTTGTCCTTGTTGGCCTTGTCCAGGTCGTTCTTGGTCAATGTCAGAACCAGGTAGTCCCGGTCACTGGTCTCTCCTCCCGGCACTGTCCCCAGGTTCTGGTTCTGGTACATCCTGTCAGCCGGTTCCCTTGGTGTCCCGGCGCTGCCATTCTCCAGCCTGTCAAGGTTCTCCTCTGGCCCGGGGATGAAGAACGTGTTGACCCAGAAGTGGAACATCTTTTCCTGGAAGGAGAATGACAAGTGAGTAAGGCTCCGCCCCTCATGAGGTAAGGTGAGTACAGGTGTGAACAGGTGTGCTCCGGCCCCGTCCTCACCTTCTTCATCATCTTGTTTTGCTTGTGGAAGAACTCCACCTTGATGTCGCCACAGACAGGAAGTGGCTGAGGAAACTCGAACAGCATCAGTTTGTCTTCACGCCGCGTATGGGCGGAGCTAGATGTATGAATCTTCACCTTTAACTGGTACACGACGAACTGAGGGTCTGAACCACAGACAGGCAGAGAGACAGACAGGTCAGAGATAGAAACAGGCAGAAAGAGAGACAGTTACAGACAGATAGCCTGTCTTACTGCAGGTTCCTCCGGTGAACATCGGGATGGTTTCAAACAGCATCTTGTGGAAGAGCAGAGCGACAGGTTTGTAGAGCAGCTGGTTCCTCAACAGGAAGCTGTAGTAGATGACGTAACGCCGTTGACTGGGGATGGTCACGCCCTGAACACACACACAGACAGTGTGAGATCATCAGGCCTTAAATGTTTAAATATGGAAATAAGACATGACCTCATTTCAACCTCAGAAACACAAAACAACCAACCAGGGCTATGGGTACTTCACAGCGGAATAGATACTGAATAGGGGCACGGGTACCTTCTTGTCCCGCGTGCGGACCTCTCCGTAGAAGTCCAGAGCCTCCTGTGCCTCCTGAAACTTGCCACGGTGCAGCAGGTAGGCGCAGATCATGACGCCGGTGCGACCTTTTCCCGCCTTGCAGTGGATGGCGGCCACGTGCTGCTCGTCCTCGCTCAACCACTTGTCCAGGTCCTCGCAGAACGGCTTGATCAGCTCCAGCTGGGGCGGGTTGTGGTCCTCAAACGGGTACTGAGCGACTGTCGGAGGGACACAAACACAACCGTGAGGCACAAACCGGACCAAAGACCCAGGCAAGTCTTTGACCTCACAACAAAGGATTCTCTCACCTCGACAGTTGAACTTTGCTGTGTCGTAATGTCGTTCCGCACACCTGTGGATAGACGGACACATGTTATATTCGCCTGACGGCTATTGTTGGTCAGACCAGACTGGACCAGTTCAAACAAACTAAATGTGAATCAGACTTACAGGTTGTAGATCTTGTAGTGATTCTTGTGCTTCGAGTCTAAAAACCTGAAAGAAACAGACAAGTTCATATTTCAGATGTTCCACTGTCTTTGAACGCAGCATGTCAGGAACACTTGTCAGGACTCAGGACCGAACAGAACCTCAGATCCAGTGTCCAGTCTAACAGTGAATACAGCAGCCTACTGAGGTGGTTTTCTTGTCGGGTTTGGCTCCTGGCATCCCGGGCTGAGTCAGTTCAGTTAGCTACACGGCTGACTGAGCTAACCTCAGTTAATGCTTCACTACTGATCAATGTTTCCATCACTAAGTCTGTGAATCACCTCGATACTGTAACATTATTCCCTGTTGGTCTCAGAGGCTGTGCTCCAACCCGGTCCGGCTGCGGAGCCCTCACGAGTAGTGAAGACATCTTACCGTACAACATCATCAATGTTGTTCCTGTAGACACCCTCCAGACGCTCGGCGGGAAACCCCATCGCAATGATGTTTGGATAAATGTCTGATGACAGGTTAACGATCAATACGACACACCTGGAGGTCACATGACGACGCAACTTTCAGAGAACAGGTGAGGTCACATTGCTATGGAGAGGACTGCCACAACTGCCACCTTTGTCCAAACATCAACCGCAGAGTGATACGTGCACGTTGTCCAACAACACAGACACAGCAACAATAAGTCAACGACACATGACAGCAACAATCAATCAACGACACAGCAACAATCAATCAACGACACAGCAACAGCAACAATCAATCAACGACACATGACAGCAACAATCAATCAACGACACATGACAGCAACAATCAATCAACGACACAGCAACAATCAGTCAACGACACAGCAACAATCAACGACACACGACACAGCAACAATCAACGACACGACACAGCAACAATCAATCAACGACACCGCAACAATCAACGACACGACACAGCAACAATCAACGACACAGCAACAATCAACGACACGACACAGCAACAATTAACGACACAGCAACAATCAACGACACAGCAACAATCAATCAACGACACAGCAACAATCAATCAACGACACAGCAACAATCAACGACACACGACACAGCAACAATCAACGACACAGCAACAATCAACGACACAGCAACAATCAGTCAACGACACACGACACAGCAACAATCAGTCAACGACACACGACACAGCAACATTCAGTCAACGACACAGCAACATTCAGTCAACGACACAGCAACAATCAGTCAACGACACAGCAACAATCAGTCAACGACACAGCAACAATCAGTCAACAACATAGACACACATCAGTTGAACACCTTCATCTACCAAGCCGGGTCAGAACTGATCCGCCAAATCATCTGTACAGGTAAACGTCTCATGAAGGTCTGTCTGTCTGTCGGTGAGCAGCCTGTCTGTCTGTCTGTGAGCAGCCTGTCTGTCTGTCTGTCTGTCTGTGAGCAGCCTGTCTGTCTGTCTGTGAACAGCCCGTCTGTCTGTCTGTCTGTGAACAGCCCGTCTATCTGTCTGTCTGTGAACAGCCCGTCTGTCTGTCTGTCTGTCTGTCTGTGAACAGCCCGTCTGTCTGTGAACAGCCCGTCTGTCTGTTTGTCTGTGAGCAGCCTGTCTGTCTGTTTGTCTGTGAGCAGCCTGTCTGTCTGTCTGTTTGTCTGTGAGCAGCCTGTCTGTCTGTCTGTCTGTCTCTGTCTGTCTGTGAGCAGCCTGTCTGTCTGTCTGTCTGTCTGTGAGTAGCCTGACTGTCTGTTTGTCTGTGAACAGCCTGTCTGTCTGTTTGTCTGTCAGCAGCCTGTCTGTCTGTCTGTCTGTCTGTCTGTGAGCAGCCTGTCTGTCTGTCTGTCTGTCTGTCTGTGAGCAGCCTGTCTGTCTGTCTGTCAGCAGCCTGTCTGTCTGTCTGCCTGTCTGTGAACAGCCCGTCTGTCTGTCTGTCTGTGAACAGCCCGTCTGTCTGTGAACAGCCCGTCTGTCTGTTTGTCTGTGAGCAGCCTGTCTGTCTGTTTGTCTGTGAGCAGCCTGTCTGTCTGTTTGTCTGTGAGCAGCCTGTCTGTCTGTCTGTGAGTAGCCTGACTGTCTGTTTGTCTGTGAACAGCCTGTCTGTCTGTGAACAGCCTGTCTGTCTGTGAACAGCCTGTCTGTCTGTTTGTCTGTAAGCAGCCTGTCTGTCTGTTTCTCTGTGAGCAGCCTGTCTGTCTGTTTGTCTGTGAGCAGCCCGTCTGTCTGTCTGTCTGTCTGTCTGTGAACAGCCTGTCTGTCTGTGAACAGCCTGTTTGTCAGTGAGCAGCCTGTCTGTCTGTGAACAGCCTGTTTGTCAGTGAGCAGCCTGTCTGTCTGTTTGTCTGTGCGCAGCCCGTCTGTCTGTGCACAGCCCGTCTGTCTGTCTGTCTGTCTGTCTGTCTGTCTGTGAGCAGCCTGTCTGTCTGTCTGTTTGTCTGTGAGCAGCCTGTTTGTCTGTGAGCAGCCTGTCTGTCTGTCTGTCTGTCTGCACGGAGCTAACGTTAGCCGCATGCTAACATAGGAAGGATACAGGTCAGGTCCAGGTCGAACCCGTCCTCCTGGTACCGTCTCTTATTCCTGCTGACTATCTCCTTGAAAAAGGCGGCGGCCATGATGGACGTGTCCGGTGAGCTCCGTGAATGATGAGAAAGGACCGGTACCGGTACCGGACTCGTCCGTGCCCGCTCAGGAGCCGGGAGAGAAGCTAACTGGGACAGCTAGCCCGGAGCTAGCAGCAGAAGGTCGCAGTTTAAATGTCTCAGATTAATTAATGAGTCCAATCAGAACAAAAACCCGTCCTAACGGGCAAATGTGTCCCGTTAACCGCCCTCCTCTGCCGCCCTGCGAGCTCCGGGTGGCCAGTAGCTAGCCGGCCTTTAGTTGACAGGTAGGCCGGCGGTCGGTGCTGTTTTCTGGGTCAGAACAAGGGGGCGTCGGGGCCTCCTCCCTGCTCCCGCCGCGGGCCGGGGCTTCCAGGTCCCCCGCCTGGAGACAAAACCATCCGCCGTTTGACTCCCGGTGAAGCTCCAGCCCTCTAGACGTCGGATGGATCCTGCTGGACGGTTCGGCCTCGCCGTGACTGGACGCGGATCGCCGGAGAAAATCTCCCCGAGTCCTTTGAGCGGATCAAGTCAAGCTGGAGGCCGGAACACGGCCCGCATCCGGACGGCCACTTCAAAATAAAGCTCCGGTCTGTTGGCTGATGAAATAAGAAGAGTGCTGACGTCATGTAGCTTTTATTTTGATAAGACACGCCATTTCCTGATGTGACGCCACTCTGTCTGTCTTGATGACTGAAGCACGATGACGTCACAGATACTGACGTCACAGAGTGGCAGAATCCCAGCATAAACTTTTATTTTGACACTCGTTGACGAAACGATGCTTTTACTTAGACGTAGGCTTCCTGTTCTAACCGGAAGTGCAGTGGCGTCTCGCTCCGGTCCTGCAGGGGGCAGCAGTGAGTCTAACAGCCGAAGAAGAGAGACCGGCAGCCCGCTGCTCGATTCCCGGAGACCGAGCCGGAGAACCGGAGAACCGCAGAGGTAAGAGCCGCTCACTGTCCCCGCAGACACCGAGTCGGTGTCGTTTCGCCCCGCAGCTTCCCCGGTGCGGTCGGTGCGGTCCGCCGGTCACGTGTCAGTTCATCCGGCGAGGAGCCGCGAAGGTCAAGCTAATGCTAACGTTAGCACCGAGCTGACACGGTCCTTCCGGTTTCATAACGCGGGACACCCGGGGGTCCAAGCTGAGGTCCGAGGACACCCGGGGGGTCCGAGGACACCCGGGGGTCCAAGCTGAGCTCCGAGGACACCCGGGGGGTCCGAGGACACCCGGGGATCCAAGCTGAGGTCCGAGGACACCCGGGGGTCCAAGCTGAGGTCCGAAGATCTCCGGCGTGTTGGAGTCCACTGACAGACCACTGACTGTCCGTGACATGAAACACAACCTGCAGTTCCTCTAACGTCCACTTGAGGCTGGCTCCAGAAGTGAGTCAGTCTCCATAAGTCCCCATGTCCAAATGTCCAACTTCACAGCAGAAATAAACATGTTTACAGCCTGGTACAAAAAACAGTTTTGGTCTCTGTAGCTAATTTCCCCGTTCATGACAACTGTACTGAGGGTGAATTTATATACAACTCACCTGTTCACATTATATTAAGGCTTAAAGTTATGCAGGGTTAGGAGCGTGGACGCTTTGACTGACAGGTGGGCGTGATTACAGGCCATTCAGCCCGCCACAGGTCAGCTGATCATCACGTCTATGACCATATATAGAGTCAGTACATCCAACATGGCCGCTGCATAGTCAGAAACCTCTGTGACATCACTGTGTCCATTCTTTACACTGTTACTGGTTCTGACCCGATCTGTCAGAACTTGTTTGTTTCAAATGTCTGAATGAAGTGTTCTGATTGGTCTGCAGCCCTGCCTGGACTTCCTGTCTAACTTCCTGTGCGACCTCCTGTACTGTCTCTTACTTCCTGTGTGGCGGACCCGACCATGGATCTGAGTAAGGTTCCAGCTGAGAACATCGCCCGTCCTCTGGGCAGGAACGAGGTCATCGGCCTGCTCTTCCGTCTCACCATCTTCGGTGCCGTCACATACTTCACCATCAAGTGGATGGTGGACGCCATCGACCCAACCAGGAAGCAGAAGGTGGAGGCTCAGAAACAGGTGAGAGGGGGGCGGGGTTTAAAACCAGATGAGACGTGTCAGTGCTGAGAGGTGGAGTCAGCTGATGAACGTCATCAAATCAAATCAAATCAGATCAGATTTTATTTGTACAGCCCAAAGTCACAAAGTCCATTTTCCTCTGAGGCTTTACAATCTGTACAGGGAGTGACACCCTCTGTCCTTAGACCCTCGGTTCCAGTGAGGAAAAACTTGCCCACAAAAACCTTTAACAGGGAAAAAAGGTGGAAGAAACCTCAGGAAGAGCCACAGAGGAGGGATCCCTCTCCCAGGACGGACAGACGTGCAATAGATGTCACATGTACAGACAGACAGAGTCCCCCGGCAGTCTAATCCTATGGCAGCATAACTAAGGGATGACCTGAGCCAGCACTAACTATAAGCTCTGTCAAAAAGGAAAGTCTTAAGCCAACTCTTAAAGGTGTTGACCGTGTCTGCCTCCTGAACCCAGAGTGGTAGTTTGTTCCACTGATCAAAAACAGCTCCAAGATTCTTTACGGTGGAGCTGGAGGCCAGGGTGATCCCATCCAAAGTAACTAAGTCTCTAGAAAGAGAGTTTCTGAGGTGTTTGGGTCCGATTACAAGAACTTCAGTTTGTCTGAAATTCACATCAGAAAATTGTAGGTCATCCAACTTTTTATATCCTTAGAGCATGCTTGGAGTTTAGTTAACTGATTGGTTGCATCAGGCTT
Organism: Larimichthys crocea; assembly: GCF_000972845.2. Taxonomy (NCBI): domain Eukaryota; kingdom Metazoa; phylum Chordata; class Actinopteri; family Sciaenidae; genus Larimichthys; species Larimichthys crocea. The sequence goes on from NW_020860930.1 coordinate 1,522,047, forward strand.
GATTGATAAATATAATTGGGTGTCGTCAGCATAACAGTAAAAATTAACGGAATGATCCTCGCTGAATCCTCGTTGAACAACTTTTGCAAACAGCAATGCTGTTATCTTCTGCCACTATGAAAAACGACCACACTGGTGAAGACATGTTCATTATTAGTCTGGTAGAGGTGAGGCCAGGCTTGGGTCCTGCCAATAAGGCACGATAGCTTTTGGGGCTACTCGGCCTGCAAACAAATTCCCCAATTTCATCAATTTATTGTATTTATCGGGTCGATTAAAAAATGACGTCATTTCTTCCCATATTGGCCGATATTTTATCGGTCCAATAAATATCGTGCATCCCTACTACTACTAAGAAGAGGTTTAATTACAGCTAAATTAAAGGACTGTGGTACATATCCTGATAATAAAGACAGATTAATATCCAATAAAGAATGACTAACTACAGGTAAAACATCCTTGAGCAGCCTGGTTGCGATGGAGTCTAAGAGACAGGTTGACGGCTTAGCTGCAGAAATGATTAAAGTTATTTGATGAAGGTCGATGGGAGAAAAAGAGTCTAAATACATATCAGGTTTTACAGCTGTTTCCAAACTTGCTGTATCAGAATGCAGATCAATGTCTGTTGAGGGCAAGAGGTGATGGATTTTGTCTCTAATAGTTATAATCTTATCATTAAAGAAGCTCATGAAGTCATTGCTACTTAGACCTAAAGGAATAGATGGTTCAGTAGAGCTGTGATTCTCTGTTAGCCTGGCTACAGTGCTGAAGAGAAACCTGGGGTTGTTCTTATTCTCCTCAATTAAAGAAGAGTAATAGGCTGCTCTGGCATTACGGAGAGCCTTCCTGTATGTTTTGAGATTATCTTGCCAGACTAGATGAGATTCTTCCAGAGGCAAACTGGACGCCGGCCCCGTTTTTAAATTAATTTCAGTGTGGGTCATGTGTTGGGGAGGGGACCAGAGAAAACTACGGAGTCTGACATCGTTTTGGCGTATGCACACACCAATGACATTAATTTTAGTGACCTCCGATTGGCGTAACCGGGTGTCATTACCGCCGACGTGAATAACAATCTTACTGTATTTACGTTTATCTTTAGCCAGCAATTTCAAAAAAGTCTCGATGTCGCCCGCTCTGGCCCCCGGGATGCATTTAACTATGGCCCCCGGTGTCGCTAACTTCACGTTTCGGACTATGGAGCTGCCAATGACCAGAGTTGGCCTCTCAGCGGGTGTGTCGCTGAGCGGGGAAAATCTGTTTGAAACGTGGAGTGGTTGGTGGTGCACCGTGGGCTTCAGTTTGGGGCTATGCCTCCTTGGATCAGTCACCCAGCCTCCCGGCTGCTCGGGAACTACCGGGGGACGGCGAGCTGAAGCTACCTGCTACAGGGGACTGGCTAACTATCTGAGCTACTGACTGTTCGGTGGTGCGGTACCATGCCTATAACTCACTGACCCTCGCCTCCAGAGCTACAAATAAACTACATTTATTACAAGTACCGTTATCACTAAAGGAGGACGAGGAGTAACTGAACATGTGGCACACAGGACAGGAGAGAGCAGGAGAGGAGGGAAGAGGAGAGAAGGAGAGAGAAGCCATTGCTACAGCTAGGCTAGTTGTGTCAGTAAAGTTCAGAGATGTTCGTGCACAGACAGACAGTCTGATACTGTAGAGATATGTAGATAATGAAGGGATATGTAGATAGTGTAGGGATATGTAGATAGTGTAGGGATATGTAGATAGTGTAGAGATATGTAGATAGTGTAGAGATATGTAGATAGTGTAGAGATATGTAGATAGTGTAGGGATATGTAGATAGTGTAGGGATATGTAGATAGTGTAGGGATATGTAGATAGTGTAGGGATATGTAGATAGTGTAGAGATATGTAGATAGTGTAGGGATATGTAGATAGTGTAGGGATATGTAGATAATGTAGAGATATGTAGATAATTGGGGATATGTAGATAATTGGGGATATGTAGATAATGAAGGGATATGTAGATAGTGTAGAGATATGTAGATAGTGTAGGGATATGTAGATACTGTAGAGATATGTAGATAGTGTAGGGATATGTAGATAATGTAGAGATATGTAGATAATTAGGGATATGTAGATAATTAGGGATATGTAGATAGTGTAGAGATATGTAGATAGTGTAGAGATATGTAGATACTGTAGGGATATGTAGATAATGTAGGGATATGTAGATAATGTAGGGATAATTAGATAGTGTAGAGATATGTAGATACTGTAGAGATATGTAGATAATGTAGAGATATGTAGATAATGTAGGGATATGTAGATACTGTAGAGATATGTAGATAATGTAGCAACACCGATAATAAGTCACAGACACGCTGACCGTAAAGTGACGTCCTGTGTCATATCAGATCATGTGTGACGTGTTTCAGGCAGAGAAGCTGATGCGTCAGATCGGAGTGAAGAACGTGAAACTGTCAGAGTACGAGATGAGCATCGCCGCTCACCTGGTCGACCCGCTCAGCATGCACGTAAGAACTACTTCCTGTTCACACAGGTGACTGCTCCTGATTGGATGGCAGTACAGATGTTTCCTAGCAACAGATTGTTTCATGTGTGTGCGTGTGTGTAGATCACGTGGCGTGACATCGCTGGTCTGGACGAAGTGATCACAGAGCTGAAGGAGACAGTCATCTTACCTGTTCAGAAGAGACACCTGTTCCAAGGATCTAGACTGCTGCAGCCGCCTAAAGGTCAGTGACATCACTGTGACATCATCACTGTACACTGTAATGTCATCACTAACCATACTTCCCTGTTGCCATGGTAACAGGTGTGTTGCTGTACGGGCCGCCGGGCTGCGGGAAAACACTGATCGCCAAGGCGACGGCGAAGGAAGCAGGGTTTCGTTTTATCAACCTGCAGCCGAGCACGCTGACGGACAAATGGTACGGAGAGTCCCAGAAGCTCGCCGCTGCCGTCTTCTCATTGGCTGTCAAACTGCAGCCGTCAATCATCTTCGTCGACGAGATTGGTGAGTGAATACAGGGCTAGCTGTTTCCACCCGCTTACAGTCTCTATGCTAAGCTAAGCTAACAGGAAGTCACATGACAGATTCGTTTCTGAGGAGTCGATCGAGCTCCGACCACGAAGCCACTGCCATGATGAAGGCGCAGTTCATGAGTCTGTGGGACGGGCTGGACACAGACACACACTGCCAGGTACACACACACACACACTCACAGAGCTCAGTGCATCATTGGTAATCCTCCTCATATACATACAGTAGCTTTATACCTGTCTCTCAGGTCATCATCATGGGGGCCACTAATCGTCCTCAGGATCTGGACTCGGCCATCTTGAGGAGGATGCCGACCCGTTTCCACATCAACCAGCCTGTAAGTACACAGGAAGTGATGTCATCACAGTCAGGACAGGAAGTGACCTCACTGATGATGTCATTGATGTTTGTTCTGCAGAGTATGAGGCAGCGAGAGCAAATCCTGAAACTAATCCTGGAGAACGAGAGCGTGAGTCTGTCTGTCTCTCTGATTACCTGTCTGTCTGCCTCTCTGATTACCTGTCTGTCTGCCTCTCTGATTACCTGTCTGTCTGCAGGTGGACCGCTCAGTCGACCTTGTTGATGTTGCCAAGGAAACGGAGGGTTTTTCAGGAAGTGACCTCAGAGAGATGTGTCGTGACGCCGCCTTGCTGTGTGTGCGAGACTTCGTCCACATGCAGAGCGACAGGTACGTGTTACCATGACGACGGGGAACACCTGAACCTTCAAAATAAAGCTGTCAAACTTGAAACACAGATTTATTATTTAACTGAAACTTCAATATTTTTAATCTCTTGTCTGTCTGTCCTCCTTTCTGTCTCAGTCCCTCAGAGGACTTCATCCGTCCGATCCATCAGTCTGACCTCCAGAGGTCAATCGGTAAGATGAAGAGGTCGAAGTCAGCGGGCGGACACGGCCCCCTGCTGCACGCTGCTCTGGACTGAACATGCCGAACACATGACACCCTGCTACTTGCCGATCACATGATCACTTCAGAATTTTTATTTGAAGCAGCTGATTGTTGTAGTTTTTTTGTTCTGTCGATAAAGTTTCTTCAACACCAACAAACAGACTCCACCTGCTGAATTCATCATGTCTGTACCATACCTGTAAATGTGAAAGGAACATTTAAATAACGTACATGTGTGTGTGCGTGTGTGTGTGTGTGTGTGTGTGTGTGTGTGTGTAAATATTAAAATCATGAAATATCCAATGATTAAAAACAATTATGTATTTTATTTTGGAAAGTCAGACTTGGTTTTATGGGTTTGTAATTTCAAAATAAAGGTCTGAGGTCATTAACGTTTACACTGTAAAATGTTTTTGTCTCTTCGTCGTCGTTGAGCTTTGATGTTTACAGATTAATTAACGACTCGTTCAGATGATTTCCTGAAATTTGCCAAATTAATTTTTACATTGTCTTTTTATTTACGGTGTCTTATTGGCTGCTGAGTTATGATGTAATAAACTTCAAAATAAAATGTGTAAGACTTTTCTTTTTGTCTCAAAGATTTCAGAATAAAAGTCTTCACAATGATTCTGATGCATTCAAACTTTCATTTTGTAAAAACTGACAACAGAAAACAAAAATCAATAATGGACCCTGAAACCGAACTCTTATTGTGAAAAGAACTTTTCCACATTCAGTTTGATAGACAGCTGACCAAAAATCAATAAAGCTGTCACCTGATCATCAAAACAAACCTGAAGGCAACGTTGACAACGTTTTGTTTCAGCAGATTAAAATTAAAGCTTCAATAAAACAAAAAAGAAAACCCAGACAGACACATTAAGACCTTGCAGAGGGTTCTGGTTGACACGGTCTTCCTCAGAGTTCTGTGTTCGGTCCTCGTCCTCCAGGTCTTCCCTCACACTCGCGGTGGAAGTCACAGCCGTCCAGCAGGTGGCGGTACGTGGCCCGGACATCTCTGTACAGTGGCGCGTCCTCCATCAGCCCTGGGAATCGAACTGGTGACTCGTTGATGAGCATCTGCAGCCGTGGGCCTCGCTGGCAGTCGTACAGGACAAAGAGCAGGTTGGCGGCGTATGGGACGATCAGACTGGTCCGGAAACTTCGACCTGCAGGACATGACAGGAAACATGTTCAGAACGTGAACCTTGTCTCTGATTGGACGTCAGGATGGAGGCTTCATACTGTGCTGTGAGTGGTAGTTGTCTGCAGTGGGCGAAGTCTGGTCCTTGTAGAGTCCAAGCAGGGAGAGGAGGGGGAGGAGCGTCTCGGCGTGACCAACCAGGATGGAGGCTGGCTCAGGCGACGCCTCCGTGGACCTGAAGGACCGACAGGCTGATCAATAATCAAGATCACATGACTGCCAGCTTCCTGTTCTCTGCCCCTTTAAAACAAGAGTCTGTATCAAAGAATAAAGCTTACAACAATCAATATAGATCGCGTATTGACGATGTCACTGACCTGCGTGGACGTCCTGCTTTGTCCAGTGTCCTGAAGACGTGATGAAAGAGAGGACAGCTGGACAGACTGCTGATCACATGACCATGAGACCGCTTCCAGAACTGCTTCAGGTCCGACTTGTACTCCAGCACCTGCAGAGAGATGGGACTAAAAACATGTCCTAGAGGACTACAAAGACATCCTACAGGACTACAAAGACATCCTACAGGACTACAAAACATCTTACAGGACTACAAACATGTCCTAGAGGACTACAAAGATGTATGACTGAACTACAAACATGATTGTTGAACGTATGATTGGACGTTGTACCTTTGCGTCATTCTCGTCAAACAGGAAACACCATGGCGAGTAAAGAGATTTGATTGACAGTTCGTATGAACACAAGAAGAACGCTGCTTCAACCAAATCTACAGGAGACATGGAGGGACAATCTTCAGCATGATGACATCTCTACTCTGTGAGGACACTTCTGAAGACGGGGTCAGGCTGTGGTCAAAGGGTCAGGGGTCAGGGGGTCAGGCAGTGTTTATGTTAATGACCTGTGTTACCTGGGGTGAGGCGGTGGTGAGGCAGGCCCAGCCTCTCGGCCATCCTCCTCCTCACTGCCTCCATCTCCATGCCGTGTTTGAACTTCTCCACCTCCAGCAGTGCTGTGCGGTTGTTCTCAACGCCCTCCACGTAACCACGGCAACGCTCGAAGAAGCGCATGAGCTCGTCGTCCACCTGGTGGCTGTACTGCACGTCTACAGACAGAGACACTCGTCAGTCTGCCTACATTTCCCAGAATGCTGAGCGACGAGTACATGGACTTACCTTGGCGGCTCCACACCTGCTGCAGGCCGTCTTGAAACGCCTCCACGCTGCTCACACAGCGATGCTTTGAGCTGCTCCTCAAACTGATCCTCCTCATGTTCTCCTCTGAGAGGAGCGACGGGAACAACGAGGAGAGACGGACGGCCAGCTGACGAAGATCTTCTCTCCCCTTCATCACCAGCTGACCTAAGGAGGAGCAGTAGGAGAAGGTGAAGGCGGAGAAGAAGAAGAAGAAGAAGAAGAAGAAGAAGAAGAAGAAGAAGAAGAAGAAGAAGGAGGAGGAGGAGAAGAAGAAGAAGGAGGAGGAGGAGGAGAGGTCAGTTTTTCTCTGACATGTCAGTAGTTTACTCTGACTTGTCAGTAGTTCACGCTGACGTGTCTGTAGCTTTACTCCGACGTGTCTGTAGTTTACTCTGGTGTGTCAGTAGTTTACACTGATGTGTCAGTAGTTTACTCTGACATGTCTGTGTAAAAGGAGGAGGAGGTGAAGGAGGAGAAGAAGAAGCAGGAGGAGGAGGTGAAGGAGAGGACAAGTTAGTTTTACACTGACGTGTCAGTAGTTTACACCGACGTGTCAGTAGCTTTACTCTGACGTGTCAGTAGTTTTACTCTGACGTGTCAGTAGTTTTACACTGACGTGTCTGTAGTTTTACTCCGACGTGTCTGTAGTTTACTCCGACGTGTCAGTAGTTTCACACTCACGTGTCTGTAGCTTTACTCTGGTGTGTCAGTAGTTTTACACTGACGTGTCTGTAGTTTTACTCTGACGTGTCTGTAGTTTTACTCTGACGTGTCTGTAGTTTTACTCTGGTGTATCAGTAGTTTTACTCTGACGTGTCTGTAGTTTTACTCTGGTGTATCAGTAGTTTTACTCGGACGTGTCTGTAGTTTTACACTGACGTGTCTGTAGTTTTACTCGGACGTGTCTGTAGTTTTACTCTGACGTGTCTGTAGTTTTACTCTGGTGTATCAGTAGTTTTACACTGACGTGTCTGTAGTTTTACTCCGACGTGTCTGTAGTTTTACTCGGACGTGTCTGTAGTTTTTCTGGTCTGTACTCACCGTCCATGTCCTCGGTGTACCAGTTCTCCCATCGGTTCTGGATGTCCTGCAGCCAGGCCGCGGAGCCCGCGGAGGACGCGCCTCCTGGGGGAGCTTCTCTCCGGACTAGCTCGCTCAGCTTGTGGATCCTCCGGATGTTTTTGACGGTCGGGTACCGGCTGCCGTGCCTGATGATGGCGGTCAGATGGACCGGGGTGCAGCGCTCATTGGGCGGAGGTTTTAGGATGGAGCTGTTGACGGAGAAGACGTCCCGCAGCAGGTGCGGGTTCACCTCCTCGTATCGGGTCTTGGTTCCGAAGTAAGCGGCGATGTGCGGGATGTCCGGGACCGACACAGAGGAGCAGGAGAGGCGGGTCAGAACCAGACACAGAGCCGCCAACACTAAAGTGTTTGTGGGCGGTAAAACGGAGAACATGTCGGCGGAACCAGAGGAACACCGAACCGATCCGAACAGCTGTTACCTGTTCGCTTTGTTGATGTTCCGGGATCGTCTGACCTTTGACCTCTGCGCAATGCAGTTGCGCAGTAGTCGACACTATTTACACTTTCTGTGGGTCGACCAAAACGATCGCGGCGTTACTGCAGTATCTATACTTCATCTAAAGAGTATTAATACACAGAAACTGCAGTATTTTCACTTAATCTAAAGAGTATTTATACACAGAGAAACTGCAGTATTTTCACTTCATCTAAATAGTATTACTACACAAAGAAACTGCAGTATTTACACTTCATCTAAAGAGTATTTATACACAGAAACTGCAATAGTTATACTTCATCAAAAGAGTATTAATACACAGAAACTGCAGTATTTTCATTTAATCTAAAGAGTATTAATACACAGAGAAACTGCAGTATTTTCATTTAATCTAAAGAGTATTAATACACAAAGAAACTGCAGTATTTATACTTCCCCTGAAGAGTATCAATACACAGAAACTGCCGCAGTATTTATATTTCATCTGAAGAGTATTAATACAGTTAGTACAGTATTTATACTTATAACAGAAACTTGGTCAAGCTTCTGTTTAATGTTATTCAAAATACTGAAACGAACGATATGAAACCCTCCAGCTGTATTTTCAAAATAAAAGCTTCAGCGGGTCATTAATTCTACAAACATTACATTAATTTTACAAAAAATCTTTTTATTTAATCTTTCATAAAATATTTTAAATGCTTTTTACAAAATGTTTAATTTTCTGACACTCATTAATTCACTTCCTGTGAACTATGTCTGATCTACATCAGCTGGGTGATGTGAAGAACCTCCTCCCTGGTTCTACTGGACCTCTGAAGACAAAGAGAGACCAGATGTTAGAAAGTAACAGGCACAGGGACCTCCAGAACCCAGCACCTTTTGGAGACCTGAACACAGACACACATTCTGTTTGAATAAAAAATAAAACAAATTTAGTTTCCTCAAAACATCTGAAATGCTCAACACGTCACGTCATCAAACCCGCACAGAACCCCTTGCCCTCTCATACAGACCCGGTTAGTGGTTTGTTTTTGGTACTCGTTTGTGGGCGGGCCATGGGGGTCTGTGGTTTCGGGGACCAGGTGACTGATATGTTTTGAGAAACTAAAATCTGAGTCAGAACGCTACATCTGTTGTAGTCTTACATGCTGGTGAGAGCGTGGCCCAGGTTCCTGATCCTGCCCCTCAGAGATCCTCTGCTGGGAATTTTATAGTAGCTGTTCAACTCTGGAGATGTCAACGGTTTAAACAACCGACCTGGAACCAAAAAGACTTAATGAAAACCCTCTGATGGTCCACACCAGTAAAATCCACAACCCACATGTTAACTCTCGTTCATGTGGCTGGACCATTGGGAGGACCAGTAAGATTTACAATGATATCTGGAAACCCACCATGACCACCATCCTGGCTGTAGGCTGGAGTGGATGAGGTCTGATCTGTCTGGACGGCGAGGACACGTCTCCAGTAGGCTTCAGGGAGGGACAACATGCGACAAATAACCTGAGAGCAATGTACAAAAACATGCCTTTAATTAGATCATATTCAAACGGGTCCATCATCATCATTTGTCAGAGTAAACCTTCGGCTGAGTGTTTGTGTCTCTCATGATGGTTGTCGGAGACGGCTCGGACATCCCATGTCCCACTATAGTCGGTCCAAACACCCGGGCCAGATTATTCTTGTCCATCTGACACTGAGGACTCTTCATCACCCTGAAACACACAAATATGGAAACAAACGGACCACAGAGTCAGAATGAGCAGATTTTTAAATAAATAATATTTATTATTATTATTTTATTTACTATTAAAAAGGTCTTACTTGTGTAAGTGCAGCATGAGAAATGCCAGTGTGTCCCTGTTGGCTTTTGGCAGCTCTGCTATGGCCTGATACAAGATGGCCGCACTGTTGTCTTCATCAGCAAGTTCTGCAACAAACACACATAAATATTCTGTTGGTGGTGGACTCGTATTCTAGTTGGTGGTGGATTGTTACCCTTCATACCTGAAGCCTCCATGAAGGTGCGGTGCAGCCTGAAGGTGATGAGAGGTTCTTTCAGTTTTCTCAGAAAGTCTTTAAGAAGACCACAGACCACATGGATGTCGTGGACTTTACTGAGCATGAGCGGCGTTTTCCCCTGAATGAATCGATCTCTGAGCTCCTTCACCAAACGCTCCCCTCCAGGAACTCTGTACAGACCCCTCTGCAAACAGACATCAGCACCTGGATCAGCGCTGGGTCACAGTTAGGCTGTTTTCAAACCTGAGGTGTGCTCTGGTCTAATTCAGGTGGTGTACCCCACCCACTTGACCTTACATGCTATCACATGATACCAACAGGGATAGTCTTAAGACGCATGGTTTCTTTTGGCTAACGTAGTCCAGGCTCACATAGTCCAGGGTCTGCTGGCAACAAACTTGAGTGGTCTAGACCGCTCTTCTAATGATGTATGGTAGTTATATACTAACTGTATTCCCCCTGCAGCAACAAACACACAACCTTCTTAGACCCACCAGACTGGACCAAGACCACTTCCTCTAAAGAGTCTGTGTCTTTCTCGGTACAAAGATCTGAACACACAGGTTAGAACAGGCTGACCTCCTCCAGCCCCCTCCTTTCGATCTCAGTCACACACTCCATGACCAGCAGAGGCACCCTGGGCTGGATCCCCGGGGCCAAACTCTCCAACAGGTTCTGAAGAGGACAGACAACATATGAGACTGTTTAAGGGGATCTTCAGGGAGGAGGCTTTAATCCGAACATGGAGGAAGTAAAAAATGTTACTCTTAATCTGATAGATACTAACATGCGAACACCAACATATAGGCCTGCTTGAGAACCAATCAGAGACCAGATCCTGCTGTGTCACCAGAGTTCGATCCTCACTGTTCAACTTGTACTAAAACCAGACTGACTGATTTTGGTCCGACGCCTTCAGTGGTTCTGAGGTACCTGTTGAGCTGAACCTCCTGCCGTGGCAGCAGTGGAACAGCCATCAGTGAATTTCTGTTTGCATTCCGGATGAGCGACCGCTCGGCAGTTCCTGCACTTCACCGCCATCTTCCCAAAGCGGATCCTCTTACCACACGGCGAGCAGGTCTCTGGCCGGATCACCTGGAGGACAAGTCACATCAACAGTACTGTGGGGAACATGTCAAACATGGAGAAGGTCATTCATTATATTTGACAGTTTTAAGTTCCTTGGGTTCCTTTAATGATCAGATCTGGACTATGGACTGGTTTGAAATACAGATGAGACCACCTGACTACCCTCACATTTAAAAATGAAAGCAGACCATCCTCCAACATTTGATGTTCTGTGTAGAACTTGAAGAACTTTCTGAAGTGTTTCTTGACCTGGACTAACCAGAGCAGCTCTCGTACCGTTTTAGAGAGAAAAACATGTTTTGGGGTTTTCTCAGATCGGTAGGTGTAAGACGCTCTGACTACGGCGGTGTCCTCCATCTTTGTTTCAGTTTCAGGCTCAGCCATTGTGTCATCGCAGTGAGACCAGATTGAGGTCTGATCTGAGGAACAGAGCAAGGATTGACATCAGGTTTGTGACAACGACTGAAACACTGCCATGTGACTACAAACTTCTAAATGTTGAGTGTTAAAAGACGACATGAGGAACGTGGTGAAAAAGTATTTGTAAATTAAGTCTGAAGTCGTTGCACCGAAGTTGCTCTTAGTCTCGACAGTTTTTGAAGGTCTTGCCTCGGTCAAAGAGGACTCTGGATTTTATTTCAGTCTCAGTCACGACCACCTCTGTGTAGACAGTGTCACAGTGATATTTTAATAAATCAACTAATTTTTATTGAATTTTGTGTTGCTGTTACAGCTCTCCAGCCTCCCCATCCCCCTTTACAGTCAAAGTGATATGATGGAGACAGATCTGAGACGCCTCAAAGAGATTTGGTTAGTATGAGTTATGTTAGCTACTTATGTAGGCTACATAATGCCTACATAATGCCTCGTCAGCAGAATGAGCTCACCTCCTCCTCCGATTGAAACAGCACACTCCTGGGTCAGGGTCCGGGTTGGGTTTTCAGGGGTCTCCTGTGTGATTCCCACAACCATGTGGATCTGACCACCGGTCTCAGGAGTTGTCACAGACGCCTTCACAATGGTCTCAACCTCCTGAGTCATAAAGTAAACGTTTCAGCTGTAGATTCAAATGTTTCAGAATCGGAATCACTTTTGGCCAGGTGTGTGTACATACAAGGAATTTACACTCCGGTTACACTTTGCTCGCATAGTACATACAGATATAGACATAGGTACAGTTAAATAACAAAACAGAGAACTTGACAGGTTAAGGTTTACATAAGGTTTCATGTTTGTTAACATCTTTGTCTCATCACCTTTTCCAAAGTTTTTCTCTCCAGCAGCTCGGAAACATTTCCTCCTCGCCCTCGCTTCCCAACTGGGGCGCCGACAGCTGGTCCCATTGATGAGCGCTGCAGGTTCAATAACACGCATGGTTAAATGTACAAGGAATGTTGGTGCAACTGATCTCAGAGTAAATCAGAATATGAAAATATAAATCAGATTTAAGAAGAACATGAAAGTTTCTGTGAAACAGAAGAATCCAGAACATCGAAACAGATGTGGAGACTACGTTCATGTTAGAGTCTATTAGGACTGGTAAACTAATATTCGAATATTATTCGAATATGATAAAAATATGTATATTTGAACGTAAAAATGAATATTCGAATATTTACTATTTGCTCAGGGCAGCGCGCGCATTGATTCTCCTCCGTTGTGTCCCATGGTGCGTCCCTTACTGACCTGTAGGCTAGCTATCTGCAGTCACGTGACACAACAAGGAAGCACCCCATCCCGCTCCCCACCTCAATGAAGAGCAGGCTACACACCAGTGATCCCGATGAGCAGTACAGTTTTGCATAAATTGCACTGCAGTTACACTAAATGTAACATGTTGAACATGACGCTTGGATTTAGTTTGAAGACCGAAAATAAATCAGCGTTTGACTACCACTGGTCGTTTTTCTTGACATTTGGCAGTGCAACGCCCTCTGTTGGATATAACGGGGTACTGTTACAATACTGTTACAAGTCCTATTCTCCGCGGGGGGAAAATAATTAATTAATTAATTAATTAATTAAGAATATTCGAATATATTCGATATTCGGACCATTTTTTAAGACTAATATTCGAATTCAATTTCTGGGGAATGTTACCAGCCCTAGAGTCTATCGATAAGAGTCCGGGTCCTGGGGGGTCCTGGGCCTGGTCTGATCACCAAATGCAGTCAGTTGGGTAGAAACAGTTCTTGTTGCTTTTGTGAGAATTCAGTGGACCATAGCCTCCTTCTGGTCTCAGAAGGTTTGTGTCTAGTCTGGAAAGGGTCAGCCACAATCCTGCTCGCCTCAGGTTCCTGGGGGAGTAGAGGTCCTGCAGTTTGCAGCCAATCACCTTCAGACTGAATGATCCGCTGTAGTCCACACTCTTCTTCGGCGGGGGCAGCGGTGTTCAGATGGTGATAGAGGGGGTGAGGTCATGGCCTTTGGCAGGTTAAACTTTTCCAGCTGCAGAAAGAAGTTTATCCTGTGTTGAAGTCCCACATGAGGTCCTGGGTGATGATGGTGTCCAGGAAAGACTCCACAGATTTAACTCAAGTCCACAAACAGGATCCTAGTGTAGGTTCCTGAGGAGTCCAGGTGCCGTTGAATATAGTGTAGGACCATGTTGACTACAGACCTGTGCAAACTGCAAGTGGTCCAAGAGGGGCTGGGTGATGATTTCTGGCTGCAGAGCACAGAGCGCTCAAAAGGACCACGGAGGTCACGTGAAGGGTAGTTTTGGAGTCCTGTTGGTTTCCAGGTGCAAGTTGTTGATGGACTGGTAACCACAACAAAACAAGGCACACAAACACAGAGGCAGCAATCTTGATCGTCACAGCATCAAACAGATAAAATGGAGCTCTCACCCTCTTCTCTCTGGCCCGAGATCTCAGGGGTTTAATCATGGTGGTGTCCAGATCCTGAAACATGAAAAACAAATGTTAACATTGACAGTGAAATGCGTTCAATTCAGAATATCTGAGGTCCAGTTTAAAGGATCGTACCACATCATCATCAGTCCGATCGTAGCTGATGTCAGAGTGAGACAGAAAAGACGACTCATCGATCACGGACAACCTGAAGGAACAACGGCACAAAAACCTTTTCAGATTCAACAAACATTTATTAATGCAAGTGTCAACTGTTGAACCCACTGAGAATCAACTAAACTCCTTCAGAACCCTGAAAGAACCAGAACATCTGGACTGAGCACCTTCATGTGGTCACTGCTGGAGTTGTCTCACCGTTTGCTGCTCCGGTGTAGAGTCACATTCGCTCCTTTGTGTTCAAAAGTGGCCAGAAGAGATTTCTGTTCATCGTTCAAACAGGCGCTGGATTTACTGTCGTGGACCAGGATATCACACATGAGCTGCATCTGCCTCTGCTGGACTCGTCACAGGAAAAACAACAGTGATCTGTGAGCAACCCCAACAGGCTGCAGAGGTCATTACAACAAAAACTGATCATTTGTATACTTAGTGTGAACAGAGCAAGAACTCAATGAGGAGAGGGCAGTCTGTGTCACAGGTGTTCTCGACCAGTGTTAATTTCGTCAGATGAGACGAGACGAAATATGTTCGTCAACAAGCCTTTTCCCCTTGACTAAGACGAGACGATGACGAGACGATACAATGTTCTAAAAACACTGATGAAAAATGTGCCAATGTGCGTTTTTGTTGATGAATAAAAACGAGACGAAAATGTCATGCAAGTAAAAAACAAACAAACAAACAAAAAAAAAACGTCCTCCTTGTTTTCGTCGACAATATAAGATAAAAGCAACATCCAGTCCTGCTGTCATGTGTTTGTGCCAGCAGTTCTTTTACTGTAGGCAACGTCACAGCCACACGTTTGAGATCCTCTTGCTGCGCACCTGTGGCTTTCAAAAAAACAGCATGCAGGAGAAACACAGTGTACGGACAGCGCAATCATGCTTGGAAGGAAAAAGAGACTGGACTTGTGGTCCCATTTCCATTATTTAGAAGCAGAGAAAAAGTCACAATCCCTCGTTTTGACGGATGGGAATATGTGCGGGAAGAAAATTGCTGGTAAAAATAGTATTATCTGTACAGTATTTGGTATACTGTGATCTTTTAAGTTTTTATTTTCAATCTGTCTGCTCAGCTATAAAATTAGCTGTAAGTGTTATATTGTTTTGTGTGTGTGTGTGTGTGTGTGTGTGTGTGTGTGTGTGTGTGTGTGTGTTTCTAATAAATATAAAAAATGAAATCAAGTGCATATTAAGTGTGTATTGAAACAACAAACAAGACACTTAGCAAAGCTGCATTGAATATGAATTCATTCAATCAAGACATTTAATCAATGTGTTAGCTGTGGAACACAAGTGAACTGGAATTAATAAACAAACAAAAAAATATTCCTGAAATAAATAGAAAGACTGAAATGTTTTGACTAAAACTAGACTAAGATTTTGAGACTTTTAGTCGACTAAAATATGACAAAACAACCAAACAACAAAAATGATTTGTAAAGACTAAAAGTGACTAAGACTAAGAATGAACTTTGGCACAAAATTAACACTGTTCTGGACTCACCAGGTACTGGTAGTCCCCCTCGATCTTGTAGCGTTTCTTCATCTCCACGTCCAGCTGGTTCCGGGCGTGTTTCAGTTTGACCTCCAGAGCTGCTTTGGCAACATCGGACTTCACCAGCAGCTCTTTGTACTTCTTCATCTCCAGCTCGGCGTGCAGCCACCGCTTCCTGACTGTCTCAACGTTCTTCAGCACGTCGACAAACTCTGAAACACAAGACACGAGTCCTTGTTCTGTCCCAGCATCACTTCCTGTGTGTATCTGTCATACATGTTTATATGAACACGTTTAGATTCGATAAATATGAACATACAAGGTCTACGTCACGACTACACAACACAACTACTGACTACTGTAAACTGGTCCTGGCGCAGGTGTGATCCCGACTCACCTTGCTCGGTGTTGACCGTGTTCTCCTCCATCCGGATCCTCTGGAGACACAGCGCCAGTAACTCCTCCACGATGAGCCGAGACTCCCCCATCGCGGCCCGCTCTGAAACGTGGACAACAGGACTCTTATTTTGGTAGTTCAGTTCAGCATGAGGTTTATTACCGTATGAGACCAGGGCCCGGTTTGGTGTGGTGCGGTGCGTGATCGTAGTGCGTCGATGACGGATGTAGCGGGATCGTTACCGGGACCGCACCGACTGTCACGTGTTTTTATCTATTTATCTCTGTCACAACATCGCGATGTCAAAGATCAAAGGCACACCCTGTTTGAACTCACCGTTTGTGGAAGTGACGCTGCAGCTCATCACCCGGTTCATTCATTTATCTGCGTCTGCGTACACGTGAGTCACCTGCTCTTCCTGTTGGTGATGTCATCGTTGCAGCTGGTTCATCACGGGGTAGGGGTGACTTGACATGACAGGTAACTCATGAAACGTGACAGGTTACGTCATGGAACGTGTAGATTTGGCAGATTTAACGTCCAATAAACATACGTGACGTAACTACAGACAGACATCAACTGGTAGATCATCTGCTCACTTTAAAGGGGCTCAGTCTGCTCTCTCGTCAGTGATACACCTCCAGTCCAATCTGTTGTCCAGGTGCACACCCAAGTACCTGTATCCTCCACCACCACCACCACCACCATCACATCTACACCCTGGATGGAAATTACTCAGGTTACTCCTCCTAAAGTTCACAAGCATTTCTTTGCTTCATGTTGAATGGATGACAAATAAAAAAACACTCACTCAGCTGTTTGTCATCACTTTATTCATGCAGCTCTCATCACAACAGGAACCATTTTGAAATTCACTACAACAACAACAACAACAATAACAACAACAGATGCATCATCACCATGGTAACCCCTCACATACACACTTCATGTCTGCACATAAACGCTGCGTAGAAGAAGAGTGTTGGCTCCAACATCTGAGGACTAAAGACAACTGACGGCTACAGAAACAATTCAGCCTGAGGGAACGCATCCACCATGTTTGAGCCAAATCTAATCAACAAGGACGCCATGATAGAGCCAGACATAGCTGGAATATTCTGTTCTTATTCTTCATCAGAATCTGCTGTTACCTTAGCAACAGCCTGGCTCCAACGTGGCTGTGGTGTGATGCTCACTGGCTGAACTGTTGTGAGTTTTATGATCACTGATGCTAATATTAGCAGGATAGAAAAACTGTAAAAAATACAAAGTGGTCAGATCAAACACATTAAAAGTTAAAAATCCCATCAGAGATCACAGAGTAGGAAGGGGAGGGGTCTGTAGCTGTGACATCACAAGTCTCACCACTGTCAGAGGTCAGACCATGGAAGTACTTGTGAAAGATTGTGGTGTTAAATCGAGCTCAGGGATTGGTTAATGAAGTGCTTGTTCTGCAGCAATGAGATCATGCTGCAAATCGACCAATCCACATGCTCTGTTCTCTGCGTAGGCGGGCCAAGCAGGAGAATGACAGGTTGCTCGTGCTGGATAAAAAGTTCACATTAAAACGAGTGAACGCCATTTTAGTGAGTAAGTGAGTTTTTTTTTAAACACACCCATGGTATTGCTGTGGGCAGAGTGAATTAGTTCACTTACAGTAGGGGGGCGTGGCATAGAAGGGACTGCTACTTACAGGCTACCACTGGATTAATTATTAGCACCGTTTATCAGTTTGAGTTCACACAGAGTCTAATGTCAGTCTGACGGGCTCGCTCAGTCCAACAGAAACACTGATCACTGGACAGAACAACATGTACTTATATTCTTCTAAGATATAACAGTTATCTGGACCAGGACCGGGACCAGGAGTAACCTAGAATCTATTATAAAAGACCTTAAATTAGACTTATGTAATTAAATTAAATTAAATTAAATTAAATTAGACTTATCTTAGACTTAGAGATCTACAGTTAATATTAACGACTAATTGAATTTACGGCGAGCAGAATGAGTGTATTCACATCACTATTAACGAAACAGAAAGTATGTTTAAGTACTGACAGACAAATGTTGTGTCTCAGTCCTCGTCATTCCAGACTTCCTCTGTCTGAGTCTATCAGTGTGTCCATCCTGTCAGAGCACTGTAATGAACTGGATGGTGAGTGATCAACTCTGGACACTTTTTTCCACACAGTTACAAAATTCAGTGAAGAAGAGGTGGTAAAATATTGCCATCATCATCTCTCAATCAAGAAGTTCACAATAGCCATACTTGAATTGAGACAACTGTGTGCTGAAATTAGAGCACTACACCAGGAAGTAAACAGAGTGAAGAGAGTACTACATAGAAGAGTACTAACAGAGGGATGTGAACTGAGATACAGCGCTGAGAGAACTTGATGAAGTGGTCACTTTTAGGACAAATGAGATGAAGTGTTGTTCACATTCAGAGTACTTCAAGTGACTGATATCAGTCAGTACATGTATTGTTCTTGTAGAATGTAGTACTCAATGTCAGGTTGTGATGGTACCACTGTTGTAACATTCAGTACTATTTATAGGGTAGTTGCAGGATTTGTAAGGTTGTAGTCAGATTTAAAGTAATTTATAGAGTTGTAGTACCATTGTTGCAGGATTTAGTACTAGCTGTAGGATTGCTGTATAGTACTATTTGAGGTACTACTCTCATAGGATAAAGTAGTAGTTAATGGATAAAGTACTGGTTTTAGAGTTTCATGTACTATTGTAACATTGGTTGTAGTTGAGCAACCATTATTTAAGAATTTAGTATTTGTCTAATGGTTTAATGCTTGTTGTTGCAGTACTATAATAGTATAGAATATATACTAATAATAGTAGTAGTTGTAGCATTGTACTGCCATTACTTTAGAATTTAGACTTTAATACTAGCTGTTGGGTATTTTTAGGGGTCAGTACTTGTAGGGTTGAAATACCTTTATTTAGTCCGGCAAAGTAAGCAGGTTTTAGTTGTAGTGTTGTAGTACCTTTGTTGTAGGATTTAGTACTACCTGGAGTGCTATTGCTTTAGTAATTGGATGATTGTTATTGGGTTTGACATTTTCAGAAGTACAATTATTGTCAGATTTAGTACTCACTGGGTTTATAACTACTTGCCGAGTTATTGAGTGAACTACTAGTTGGAATACTATTAGTGTAGGAATAAGTACTATTAATTACTGTTACTGTGTTCAAACTAGTACTATAGGGGTTTCAGGTTGTAGGGTTTAGTACTAGCTGTCGGGTTGTTGTTGGTAAGTACTACTGTACTAGGGTGCAAGGCTGACGGTAAGCTTGTTACAGGGTTTGTAAGGTTGTGACAGGGTTCAGTCGTAGTTGCAATAGTTGTAGGATTACTGTAGACTTCCTACTAGTTAAAGGTCTTAGGTTGTAGGGTTTGTTATGAGTTAAACATTTACAGAGTTTGTAGAGTTCACTACTACTTTACTGTTTGAGTATTTGTGTTGTGGTGTGGTTTAACATCAGCTTTGGGGTTGTACTAAGGTTTAGTACTAGTTGAAATAATACTGTCATAGGATGTGAGGTTGGAGTAGGGATCAGTAGTTCATAAAGTACTTCTGAGAGGGTGTGGCACTAATTCTTGTAGTATGGTTTGGCTTGTTAAGATAAAGATGTAATGTTGGATCGTCCACCAGGTGGTGCCACAATCCTCTGAGTCGAGCGACGAGGTATGTGGTCGTCAACTTGAGCTCCTGGAAATAAGAAGTGATGTTAATTTAACTGTAAACTTTACCCAGGATGCACTTCAGAGTCAACAGCTGTAGTTAATTGTTGATTATTAATCAGTATACTGCAGATTGTTGTATGTGTGTCCTGCATGATGAACACTACCTGCCAGGGTGAATCCTGATTGGTGGAGGTTTCGGGTGCCGGTCTGGGTTTTTGGACAGGGGGGCCCTCTGGTGGTTGGAGTGGACGGGACCGATTTAGTCATACCGATGACATCATGGACTGGACCATCATAGTTTCCACGGGGGACCCCACGAGCTTCGGCCATCTGAGATGAGGAAGGAAAACTCTGAGGTGGACTGGTCGATTAACCTAGGTCACTGGTTACCATGCTGAAAATACTAATCATCTGTCAGAGTTTCAGGTAGTTATCAGTTGGTCAGATGGTTATCTGATTAATCCGTTTACTATCCCTTAACTCGCTGCAGGCTCTGGTTACCTTGCGGTTTAACCTGTTGGTCAGTTGGTTATCTGGTTTACTTGTTGATCAGTTGGTTAGTTACCTTGCTGCGGGCTCTGATCCTCTTGTAGACAGCATCGGGGAAAGCCTTCCTGGGGACAAAGCGCCCTGAACCTTCAGTCACGTTGAGTTTTCCGTCCTCCAAAACAACTCGACCACCACTGATCACCACTGAAGCCACACCTCGAAACTCCAAACCCTCCAAGATGTTCACCTCCACCGTCTACACTCAGACCAGGAGCATGGCGAGTAGGACGAGGATCAGTTTATGATGAATGTATTTTGATTAGAAATAGTGAAGAATCAATATATTACCAGGTTGTGAGTCTTTGCAGAAACAGTTTGCGTCTCTTTTGGGTTCCAGACAACAATATCAGCATCTGATCCGACAGCAATCCGTCCTAAACACACAGAGGATGGATACATCAGTCTGACAGAAACAGCAGTGCTGCTGGATATTTGACCAGTATGAGGAGTAAAATGCAGATACATTTTTAAATCAGTTAAGTAAAAATCTTGTGTAAGCTAATGTAAAGTGTTGATTGCTTTGTCTCAGTCCAGACGTCCTCTTTCTATGTTTAAAGATTTTTTTCTGGCCTTTACAAGCTATTTTGATAGAGACAGCTTAAGAGTGACAGGAATGTGGGGAGAAAGAGAGGGAAAGATTCGAACCCCGGGCTTCTGCACTGAGCCTTGGGGCAGCTGCTCTACCAACTGAGCTAAACGCTGGCCCCCTCCTGCTATGGTGAGTCCATGAGGTGGTTCACCCTGTCCGCCCTCTCTAAAGTCAGTGTACTGTGAGGACCCAGATGGTGAGTGATAAATTCGAGACAGTTCTCACCCTCAGTGGATGCCAATTTGTCAACATAGCTGAAGCAGAGGGGACATTGAGAAAATATTGAGGTGAATACCTCAATATACAAATATAAACTGTGCATATGATTTATATTTATATTTTTGGAGGTTGGATGTTGGAACTAATGCTCTGCATGGTTATAATTCAGAGAAGAAGAAGAAGAAGAAGAAGAAGAAGAAGAAGTAAAACGTAATTGTAATTTCTGTTAAGTTCACAATGACCTTACTTGAATTGAGACAACACTACCCTGCTGAAATTAGAGCACTAGAGCAGAAAGTACACAGAGTATATAGACTACTGCATCGAAGAGTACTAACAGAAGGATGTGAACTGAGATACAACATCAGTCTTGTCCACAGTGTAACTCCTCTGAGTGACGCGATACCTTTGCGTGGGTACATGTTGAAGAGTTTAGCAGCGTTTGTGCTTGTTACTGCGACAAACTCGTTCTCATCCATCTTTCCCGAAGTCTGCAGGGACAGAAAGACAGAAATAAAATTGAAGACAAATGTCAGCTAACATGTCATGATCATGATTGGTCAGAAGTGGAAAGGTGAAAATGTAGGCAGTTTCCTCACAGAGTGAAGATGATCAGAGATGATGATTATCTTACCACAGCTCTGTCCCACACCACAGACATCCTCTCCTCAATCCCATTGGTTCCCTCTGGAATCAGAGTGAAGTCGTCTTTTCCGACGGCTTTTTGAGCTGTAGAGAAGCTGGCCTGAGCGCTGGACGTCACCTGGAGGTCCCCACTGAAAAAAACACACAAAAAACAACACACAAGGTAGGTAAGGAATTAGAGTCATACTAACTACAGAGAGGTAGAGTCATACTAACCATGCTAACAGAGAGGTCAGGTACTGTGGAGTTGAAGGGTCAGGGTTGAGGGGTGGGCTCGTGACAAAGGCAGCAGCTGTGGCCCAATCTTTGGACCAATACTGAGAGCCATCAGTTGCCAGACCAGCTGTGATTGGCTCCCCATACACCACCATACCTGAGGACAGAAAAAGGAGGGTGTTTAAACTACAACATCAGTCTAAGCACTTACCCAACAATAGTTACATAGCACTAGGTTTTTGTGCATCGTCAGCGGGGTGGCATACAAAGTTGGGGTCCTGGTTCTGCAGGAGATTGGGGACATGAAATCCGAGTGGGCCATGTTCAGAACTGAAGTTGTGATCAGAAGATCATCAGTGTGCCAGCAACCTGAGGATCCTGAGGAGGCCATTAAGCTGGAGGTGCACTTTTAGTTGGATGGCAGATGTAAACTGGTTCTTGGGATATGAAACATTTCACTAGTGCAGGAAGTGAAACTGTACCAACTATAGTTGAGCTCACGATTATCCACAGCACGGGTGTAAAACCAAACTACTCGGCTGGAGAAGGTGCCGAGGGTGAAAGAAGTCAGGTGTGGTGACACTCACAAACTCACACTTTGGAGTTTCTAAGTGGGTCCCTGTAGAGGGTGCTGCCTGCTTGGAGGAGGGGCAGAAGGGATTTGAGCAATGTTTTATTTTCAGGCAGTAGTTCATATGACTTAGTAGCCTGTCGGACATAGTGCCTCAATTGCAGATATCTAAAAAACTGAGATTTTGAGAATTTGGACTGTAATTGTTCAAAGCCTAAGTGTCCGTTAACATAAAGCTCTTTTAAACTAACAATAACCATACAGCTCCACTCTCTAAAAGCCGTGTCTGTAAGAGATGGCAAAAAGGCATGGTTCTCCTCAATGTAAAAAACACGGCAGACCCAGGCCCCCACAGTCTCTTGATTTTCTAAGGTGGCTTTTAGAAATCCTGTGTGTTTTGTATAGGGCTGCCACAAACGATTATTTTGATAGTCGACTAATCACCGATTATTTTTTCGATTAGTCGACTAATCTGATCATACATAAATTGAATGTAAAACATACAGCTTATCGCACCAGCATGCAACTGATCAGATCATTATCTTTCAGCTTGAAGTATGAGCTAACTGAAAATAAAAACAGTTAACATGATAGCTCATTAACCCTTTAACAGGGCTCTAAATTAACTTTTTTGATCACCAGCCAATGTGGCTGGTAAGTTTCTGAAGTTACCAGCTATTCAGAATTTCCACTAGCCACATTTTTTCCGTGCAAAAAAGACAGATTATGAGAGCAACTGAATTAATTTGATCATTTTATTAACTAAAGCTTTAAATTAATCTTACAATGAAGTTGGAAACTTACATTACAAAAAACATACAAAAATTATCCCAACATTTCATTACTTATTAACCCTTACATACTATTCAGGGTCTAATATGACCCATTTTTTGTACATAACAATAAAATAAAGCGAAACTAATTAACTATGTAGCATATTTACAGATGTAGAAGCATGTTTAGAAGAACATGCACCGGGAAATGTCTGAGCAAGTAAACAAAGTCTGGCGGGCTAAGCGCTCGCTTCTCAAACACTCCCGGTGGGGTTTGAGGTCACCACACTCACACAACGTGCCGGGAAGCCTGTTTGACCAGTGAGAGCACGCGCTGTGCGGGTTCCCATAGAAACTGCGATCACGCGTCCTGCGAAATAGATGGTAAAGTGCCTCGTTTATCACCGGCCAAGCTGGCTAGTGAGTTTTTTTTAATACACGCTTTTGAGAGAAAAGCAAAGTAAAAAAAAAACAAAAAACGATGCATCGACTACTAAATTAGTTGTCGACGATTTTGTTTGTCGACGTAATTGTGACTAATCGACTAATCGTGGCAGCCCTAGTTTTGTACCCCCAAATGAACGGCATGATAATGGAGTTGAGAAGCTTAAAAAATTATTTTGAATGAAATAAATACAAAAATCTCGGTAGCGAGACCATCTTAACAGCTGATCAAGGATAGAGGCAGTGTTCTCCATTTTTCTATGTTCTCCTTGAGTTTGTTAAATTTTTCCATGAAATTTAGTTTGAAAAGGGCGCTTGGCTTTTTTTTATGTTTTAATGCCCAGGGTGACCTATCCAGTCCATCCATTAGTGAGAATGGATATCATAGGTAGGGCATACAACATGTGCACCCAGGAAATAAAAGACGAACCGAGACCAAACTCCTCCAGAACCCTCAAGAGATACCATCATTACACCTGGTCAAAATCCTCCGCATCTAGACACAGGATGGTTTGCTTGAAAATTTGTCAAAAGAGTAATACATAATGTCCATAACACGCCTAACATTCAAGAAGGAGAACCGATTTGGGATGAAACCTCTGGTCAGTGTGAATGATGGATTCTATACACTTATTTAACCTTTTTGCAAGTATTTTAGTGAATATCTTAAAATCTTGGTTGAGCATGGAAATTGGACGATATGATGAAGGCTTGGTTTCATTCCTGTCCTGCTTCAGCAAGAGCTAGATGTTAGCATCATACGAGGTTTGCGGAAGTCTTTTAGATTCAATTGAGTGGGAGAACATCCTGTGTAGAATTGGAGTTATCTCATTTGCAAATTTCTTAGAAAATTCAATGCCAAAACCACCCGGTCCCGGGTTTTTCCCATTTTGCACTGATCTGGTAGAGTCTAGTAGTCTAGTATTTCTGCTGGGGATAGTATTGACCCTACTCCAGTTCGTCATCGTAACCAAGTTGAGTGGGCAAATGCTCACATTCAATGGTGTCTGGCACGTTGGAGAGGTGTTTTCTTCACAGATGAATCCCGGTTTTCACTGTTCAGGGCAGACAGCATGTGTGGCATCATGTGGGTGAGCGGTTTTCTGATGTCAATGTTGTGGATCACCTCATGATGGTCATGGATCGATCTGTCCTGCTGCCAGCATTAGCCAGTGGAAATCAAACAATTTGGTGCAGGGTCATCTCGCCTCATTAGCCCGGTAGTTGAGCAGGAAGTAATCGGCATTCTCTGGGATGTTGAAGATCATGTCAATGTCGGTGCCTTTGGTGAGCTGTGCGGGATAGAGGAATCCGCTGCACATCCCAGCGTTGTTGAATTTTTTTCTCACTTCCTCAAATGGTTGGCGTTGCTTTATTATATCCGCTGGAAAATCAGGGTATATGTGGATCCGTCTCCCGTCGTAGGTCAGAGAAGTGTTCTCCCATGCCAGCCGCAGTATGTTCTCCTTCATCCGAAAACTGGGAATCCTGGCTATCATGACACACGGCCGTGCTCTGGCGCCAGGTGGCTGTGTGCTCTATCAACCTCTATCGGGGTGGGAAAGTGAGCAGGACCCAGCAAATCGTGCAGAAATTGGGCAAAAAAGTACACAGGTTTTTTACCCTCACCTCTTTCTGGCAGGCCCACCACTTTTATATTTTGCCGTCTGGAGAGCGCCTCGAGATCGATTACCTTCTCATGGAGCAATTTATGACTTGCCTCTAACTGCAGCCATTGTTAATTTAGTTGGGTTAGCTGGATGTTATGGTCACTACTAGCCGCCTCCACAGTAGCTTGCAAGGATGCCTCCAGGTTGTTGAATCGGTCCTCCATCCGTACTCATGTTGTGTATAGCCGCGAGGATGACGGATGTCTCAGTGTTTGCCCCAGCTGCCAGAGGAGTTAGCTCTGGACCTTCTACCGGGTATAAGCAGCTGAGAAATGTTATATTGCTTGAATCTTGATGTATCGGACGGGAGCTGTGAGAAAACGCGTCTACACCATAGTGTGCGCTCTAGTGCCCCCCCGGCTGAGGGTACTTTGACTGACTGGTCCTCCACAGAGAGCCGAAGATAGACTCTGAAACATCTGCAGTGACAGCCGGTCTGGTTGAGCTGAACTGACTCTTTAGTTTCTTGTGGAGGTTGAGGACAAAGAACCGTTTCATTAAAACTTGACCTGATCTGGATTAAAGAAGAACAGCTGAGGATGATGATGTCACCTTTCTTCCTGGCTTTGGCAATGACATCAGCAGCCGATTTGCTCATCACCTTGGTAACATACAGCGGACAGTTGGCCTGTTTGGCAATGGTGATGGCCCGATACACTGCCTCCGTCTCCACCTGAGAACACACAAACACACCCGGCATCAGGAATACACAGCATGACACACTGCCTCTGACGCCACCTGGTGGATGTTAAAAGATGGGGGTTTTTACAGGTGTGTTTCAGGTATGTGTACCTCTTCAGGGTGTGATAAAACATGTCCTTCAGGTCCAGTAATGCCGAGGCAGAGAAGCTTCTTCTGTTCCTGAAACAGAAACCAGTTTAAACCAGTTTGTTCTCTGATGGGTGCAGGGCCTCCTGTATGACCTTTGAAAGCTCTCGTCTCATTGGTCAGGCTATAGTACCTCATCGATGATGTCCCCATTCTCTGCATGGACCTGTGCGATGGCTCCAAGATCCCGGAGGACCCCGAATGCCTCGTAGAGCTGAAACCGTGAAGACAGGAAGTAGATTCAGTGAAGAGAACATGCTGGTCTATGCTAACCGTAACCATGACAAGGACAGTGAAGCATCACTCACCTGAGAGTCGGAGCTCTGGTATTTGTCTTTGTAGGACATGAAGAACAGAAAGGAGTTCACACCTGAAACACAAAGTACAGGTATGTGGTCAGTTTGCACCTCCACTGACAGACTGACGGTGTCAGCTCACCTTGAGGAGAGTAGAGGTATGAAGAAACAGCAGTGAAGGTGTGTGGATGACATCAGAGAGAGGACTATGACTCCCAGCATGCCTCCATTCATTATAAACTAAAGAAGGATCAGCTGACACGTGTTTATGTTCCCTCTCTGCTAACTTTAGACTGTAAATCTGGTTCTTGTTGAACTTTCTATTTAGTGACCTCTGACCTTTATCTTTGATGAGCGTCTCCAGCTCCTCGTACAGTCCATCATGCCAGCGTGTGATGTCAAGGTGTAGAGAGAAGTCGCAGCACGCCCTCTGCTCCGCCGTCTCCCTCCACTGGTCAAACGCTGACAGTAAACTAACCCCCGGCTCCACCAGAACGTGGTCGACTGTGAACACAACCATCTGTTAGTGCTGCTGTCTGAAAGCCAGATCAATGAGTATTGATAAATTATTAATATTCTGACTGATCATGGTGGTTCCTCCGAACACGGCAGCTCTGGTTCCTTGGTAGAAGTCGTCGATCGGGCTCTGGCCTTTCTGCGGCGCCTGCAGGTTGGTGTTGGCATCAATGCCTCCGGGGATCACCAGCTGACCATACGCGTCCACCGTCTTCACACTGGATGGGACAATCAGGTTCTCACCGATCTGTCTGATGAGGACACAACAGAAAGTCTGATGATGTCAGTCTCACAGGAAGTCGGATGATGTCACAGATGCTTACAGTGAAACTGATAATCAGTGATTGATCATATTTCATATGTATATGTGATAATGTATTTACTTGATGGCTCCATCCTCGACG
The DNA here is from genome assembly GCF_000972845.2 of Larimichthys crocea. NCBI lineage: Eukaryota > Metazoa > Chordata > Actinopteri > Sciaenidae > Larimichthys > Larimichthys crocea. The sequence continues at coordinate 1,549,346 of NW_020860930.1, forward strand.
TAAATGTCTGCGTAGAACGACTGATCGTCGTTGACGATCTTTCCTCCTTTGATGATCAGACGGTCACCCTGAAAACAGACAGAGAGGATTCTGGGTATTTACAAATGAAGACACCCCCTTCATGGTGGGAACCACACATGCAGATACCATCGGTCTGAACCAGAACTCTCAGTTCTGGACTCATCATCTGGTCTGATGTCCGTTCATGTGTTTGTTGGTCCGAGCAGTTCTCTTCTTCAGACCATGAAGGTGTGATTCGCACAATCTGAACCTTCAGCAAACTTTCGTTCAACATTAGTTCGACGTTTAAACCTCATCATTCAGATGTTCTTTATTATTAAACCTGTTCTGCAGATTCTCTTTCCCCCTTTTACCGTCAGCCCAGCCCACAGTGATGATGTCACACAGGTAAACATGACGTCAGTTATTGGTCAAACATCAAATCCAGGCGATACTTAAATGTCCCACTTTCACTGAACGCACTAGATTTCACGAGGCGCATCAGTTTTTATTTATTATTTTTATTAATTCACCTCTCAGCCTGACTGCAGCCGGAACCGGGCCGAGCCGAACCGGGCTGGACGGGTCTATAGCAGCTGCAGACACCAACACACTGAGCAGTACTGACTGGTCCAGCCCATCTCGGCCCGGTTCTAACGGTGACTGACAGGCAGAGCTGAAGCATCCCGCCTCACCGGCCCAGCATCCTCACCCTTATCCCCTTTGTCCCGGCCCGGCCCTGCTCTGCTTGGGTCGGTTCGGTTAGACCTACCGCGGGTCTCGCGTTGCTCTTCTTGGTCTGGAACGCCATCCTGATCGATCCGTGATCGGCTGATTGATCCGCTCTCTCACGCGCTCACAGTCTGCTATTGTTGTTTCCGTCAGTCTACGTCACTAGGCACTAGGCCGACACACACACACACACACACACACACACACACACACACACACGGCTTCCGGTGTGCTTCAAAATAAAAGCCACATCCTTATTTCAGACAGGTCGGACTTTTGGTTTGTTGAAATGGTCAGAAATTACGTCACAATTAACCTTCGTGCAGAGAGTCTGTCATCATCACTGATTAGATTAAAATGACACAAAACTTTGAATAAAAAATCTATTAAACAACACGTCATGGAGACTACGCCCAGGTTTTAGACAGTCTGTGGGGACGTCATGGAGACTACATCCAGTTTTAGACAGTCTGCGGGGACGTCACAGAGACTATGTCCAGGTTTTAGACAGTCTGCGGGGACGTCACGGAGACTACGTCCAGGTTTTAGACAGTTTGCGGGGACGTCACAGAGACTACGTCCAGGTTTTAGACAGTCTGCGGGGACGTCACGGAGACTACGTCCAGGTTTTAGACAGTCTGCGGGGACGTCACAGAGACTACGTCCAGGTTTTAGACAGTTTGCGGGGACGTCACGGAGACTACGTCCAGGTTTTAGACAGTCTGTGGGGACGTCACGGAGACTACGTCCAGGTTTTAGACAGTCTGCAGGGACGTCATGGAGACTACGTCCAGGTTTTAGACAGTTTGCAGGGACGTCATGGAGACTACGTCCAGGTTTTAGACAGTCTGCAGGGACGTCATGGAGACTACGTCCAGGTTTTAGACAGTTTTGGCGGAGATGTCACAAGAGACTACGTCCAGGTTTTAGACAGTTTGCGGGGACGTCACGGAGACTACATCCAGTTTAGAGACAGTCTGCGGGGACGTCACAGAGACTACGTCCAGTTTTTAGACAGTTTGCGGGGACGTCACGGAGACTACGTCCAGTTTTAGACAGTTGCGGGGACGTCAGGGAGGACTACGTCCGTTTTGAACAGTCTTCGGGACGTCAGGAGACTAGTCCAGGTTTAGACAGTTTGGCGGGACGCACGGAGACTACGTCCAGTTTAGACAGTCTGTGGGGATGTCACAGAGACTACGTCCAGGTTTAGACAGTTTGCGGGGACGTCACGGAGACTACGTCCAGGTTTTTAGACAGTCTGCAGGGACGTCATGGAGACTACGTCCAGGTTTTAGACAGTTTGCAGGGACGTCATGGAGCACTTCCAGGTTTTAGACAGTCTGTGGGACATCATGGAGACTACACTCAGTTTTAGACAGGCCTGCGGGGACGTCACAGAGACTAGTCCAGGTTTTAGACAGTCTGCGGGGACGTCACGGAGACTACGTCCAGGTTTTAGACAGTCTGCAGGGACGTCATGGAGACTACGTCCAGGTTTAGACAGTCTGCAGGGACGCAGGGAGACTAATCCAGGTTTTAGACAGTCGCAGAGACGTCACGGAGAGTACGTCCAGGTTTTAGACAGTCGGCAGGGACGTCATGGAGACTACGTCCAGGTTTAGACAGTTTGCGGGGACGTCACGAGACACGTCCAGGTTTTAGACAGTCTGTGGGGATGTCACAGAGACTACGTCCAGGTTTTAGACAGTTTTGCGGGGACTTCACGGAACTACGTCCAGGTTTTAGACAGTCTGCTGGGGACCGTAACAGAGACTACGTCCAGGTTTTAAACATACTGTAATTTTATTTAATTTAATGAATAAATAATTTTATTATGAATCTTTAAAAACAAATATAAAACATTGCAGGACATCATGTACTTCATTACAGTACAACTATTACTTCAGTCATTTTTAAAATGTATTCGTCTGATTAAAAATCAAAGCATTTAACTTGAACCTCTCTCTTGCCGTAGATTTCTCGTCCAGAGGGAAACACCACCGTCTGTCCTCCTCCTCGTCCTCCTCCTCCCTCCTGGTTGTCTCTTCGAGTTCGAGCAGCTCGGCATCGCTGCGTCTGTGGACTGAACGACTCAAAGTTTAAGGTTTTATTCTCGAACGCTCCTTCCACACTGCAGAACATTCCGCCATACTTGATCCGAGGACGAGGAGAATCAGAACCAAGCCGGGACAGGAGAGAGGAGCAGTCATCCTCCTCCTCAGAACACCTCCTCTCAGACATCATGGACACCTCTGATCTGAGACCAGACGAGATGAGACGAGGAAAAAGAGGAAAAGAAGGAGGAGGAGGGCTGGCTGAAGACCTAAGGCGATAAATGAGGAGACGACTAGAAGGAGCAAAAAGGAGGCCATGGAAGAGGGGAGGAACAGTGACCTCAAAATGAAACAGAGAGGAAGAGGCCTGATGAAGAGAAGAGTGGAAGAGGAAGAGGAGGTTGGGATCTGGGTCTGTTCCTCATCATCATGAAACTACACACACACACACACACACACACACACACACACACACAGGTCAGTGCTCATTATAGTTGATGCAGCTCTGAACTGGATTTCTTCCTCTGTCACATTGACTTTATTTAAACACACACACACACACACACACACACACACACACACACAGGAGGAGGAGTGATGAAGGTCTGACCTACATTATGTGGCAACTTGTTCAAAACATTCACATGACTTAAAGGTCCAGTCTTTCAGCCCCCTCGCCTCACACCTCAGACTAACATGAAGGAGAATCTACAGTCAGTTCAGTTTGTCTATTCTGGGCTCCTGTAGAAACATGACGGTTCAACATGGCATCTGTAGATATAAAGTCTCATTGTGAGGTCACAAGATTATTAATGATATCTGTGAATAATTAATAGATTGATAATTGATCAGACTGATAATCAATCAGATTATTAATTGATCAGACTGATGATTGACAGTTGGATCAGTCTGTAAGAAATACAAACACACGTTTGTCTTCAGTCCAGTTTCCATCTTTAATCTGAATCTAAGCGTTGACTCTTCAGATGTTTACTGAGTTCAGACTCACAGATAGAAAAATATCATCTGAATAACAAAAGTACAACAGCTGGATCCAGTTTGTCAAACAGGGATGGACTCATGGTTCTGATCCGGTTTCAACCACAGACAGAACATTGTTAACATTTAAATTATGTTCTTCATCGTCGCACTAAAAGAATAAAAACAAAAACTTGATATTGAAATGACGAAATATGAAACATGGAGGATGTTAGACAGAAAACATTAATTTGATTCAATTTTAATTTTTATTGATTTATTTGATTAGAAAGTCATTTCAATATTAATTTAATTTAATTTCAGGTTTTGTGTTTGTTCTGTTCAGTTGGGGCTATAATGAGCTAATTGTTTACTTTACTGTAAAACCATGTTGTGATCTGGCTCAGAGACTGAGTCACGTCATCATGTCTGAACCTGTTTCTAATCCTGGTTCAGACTTCATGCTTTGTTCTTTCAGATCACTTCTGGTTCTGGTTCAGTTCTGACCTCCAGCAGACCTCCTGACATAATGAAGAAATGTCTCCTTTTTGGTCCCACGATGATTCGAGACAGCTGAAACCACATGGAAGTTACAGACTGTAACCATAGATCCATGAGTGGAGCTGAAATGCTCTCAAGTCTGCAGGTGGACCAGCCAATCAGAACAAAGGTAAATTCAATGGAACTTATATCAGGATAGACGAGAACGCTCCGTTTAACATCTGTTGGGTAATGTCTTTTTGTGTGCACTCATCCTGTCACATCATTAACCCACAAACAGGTTAGTTAACTCCAACTGAAGCCAACTAGCTGAGTTAACTGTATGAATTCAGCTAACTAAGCTAGCGTGGATAGAAGTCCAGCTAGCTGAGGTAAAACTGTATGAAGTCCAGCACCACTTTGGTCCAGAGGGCCTCCTGAGACCACAATGTGTTTGGCTACATATCAGGTATAGCCACAATAGCTAACAGGAACCTAGTTAGCATGTTGCCAGTTGTATGAAATACAACATTCTTCTGCCATGGAAACCATCCTTGTCTTCGTCTATGAGGTGTGACAGTGTAGTTCCAGAGTCAGCTGACAGCTGAGCTCTGCTCTGATTGGCTGTCAGAAGCCAGAGGCAGGTCAGTGGGGCAGTGTAGCTAACATGCCTCAGCCAATAAACTGCTGGTTCCAAAATCTGAATCCTTCTGAATCTTCTTGTCGATTGGTCTGATCCAGACTGAGCGGACACTGCTGAAGGTTCAGCTGCTGGACTCTGGAGGCCTGCAAACACTAAAACACAGACTGGAACATTAACACCTTTACTGAAGTCATACAAACCCTACCTGAAGATATCAATGACAGCATCACTCCTACGTACATGTGCATCACATGTGGTGTAGGAGACACTGAAAGAGCCTGATGAATGATGATCAGTACCTAACATACCTGGAGGCAACTCTGTATACCTGAAATAAGCTCTGTATACCTGAGGTAAACTCTGTATACCTGGGTAACCCTGTATTCCTGGGGTGAACCCTGCAGTAAACCCTGTTGTTATGTGACTCACCAGCTGTTGTTAGGACCAGAGGATGAAGGCCAAAGAGAAGAATAGAAACAAAAATAGAAACTAAAAGAAAAAGAAGAAACAATCGACAGTCAATTGAAAGTTATCGAAAACAGATAAATGTTTCCGTCCAAAGTTTAGCTGTTTGTAGTTTAGTCTCAGTAGCATTACCTTTTCTTCAAGCTCTTTAATCTGTCGTTTCTGTGCTTCGATACATTCCTCCAGATCCTTATTCCTCTGTCAAACATACAAACTTTTGGTTATATAACAACACCAATGGTTTTCCTTCTTCTAAACATGTTGTTGAGTTTACCTGTTGTTTAAATGTTTACCTGTTGGGTGAGCTGCAGTAGTTCCATCCTTTCTCTGAGGATTTGGGCGTCTCTCTCTCTCAGTTCAAACATTACAGTCCGTTTCCATTGGTCCATTGCTTTCCTAAGCTCCTCCTTCTCTTCGTCTGTCAGTGTTTCAGATAAACGACCTTCCTCCATCTTTAATCCCTCCATCCTGGACTCATCCTCCTGCTGCAGAGCCTCAAACAACATGGCCTCTAGCTCCAGGATCCTCTGTATCAAGGACAAACATTTTAAAATATTTTTAATTTGCTGTGGTCCTGCACGATGTCCACTACATCTATTATTACTGTCATTGTTGTTACCATATCTCCATTACAGTTTATAGTTAGTGTTATGAAATTTTCTATTCTCAGGTTACACAAGGTCAGTATTAGTTGTTTGGCTTTGGTTGGGAACAGTAGGTGCCAGTCTATCTCAACACTGTGGTAGCCAGAGTCGAAGAAACCTATTGCTGCCTTCCTAGACATAATAGATAGCTTGCCATTGATATTCCAATCTGCAAATCTCCAAACAAACTCCAAACAACTGTGTCTCCAGACTATGGATATGGATATGTTGACAATGACACCTTTCTTGGTAAAAAAAAAAACATTCTCTTTGTCTTATTTGGGGCGTGTAGTATTTGTGGTATTATCTTGGGGTTTAAAGTCGATCCACCAGCAGGAGTTGGGCAGAATGTGAGACCGACTCAGGCACTTCTGATGTACTCTGAAAGTGTCTCTAATTCTCCTTGGCCAAGCGTCAATAAATAATACAGCATAGGACATCAGAGGCTCCTGAACACTTTCTTCCCACCTGACCTCACCATTTCTCCACAGCAGTTAGTTAATGATTTGCTGCTGCTGTGCATCTGTGTCTCTCTCTCTGTCTGTCTGTCTCTATTTATCTATCTAACTGATTCAGCCCGTCTTTGTTCCAAATCACAGCATAATTAACATTAAATCACCTGATCTGACCTATCAGGTAGTCTAATCCTGACATTAGGCCAACCGGGGAGCATCATTCATCATGACCTGCTTCCTGTGTCTCTATTTTTGCAGCTACTTGTCATGTCTTTATGTCTGCTCACACTGACCTTATGAGCCTGATCCATGGACTGCTTCCTGTAGTCCAGCTCTTCATCGAGGTATCCTTTCTGTTTACTGAACAGATCCTTTAAAAAAAACACAGAGGTCAGAGTTTACTGTGGCACCTGAAGGCTCTGCTCCATCACACTTACTGAAAATCAAACCAGCAGCCTCCACTGGCAACAACTGGCTAGTAAATGGACTTTATTGAGCATGTTCCTAGTCCTTGACTACTCAAAGCATTTTTACAAACTGTAGATTTACATAGAACTTTTCTCTGCTAACCTAACAGTGTTTAACTCCTGTTGATGCTACACTGACCTATAATCAGGTGAATGGTGTCTCTGTCATTTGTTTTTTTGGGCTCCAGGTCGGGAGAAGTACATTCAGTACGTTTTGCGGCACTAATTCACACACCACCAACTATTTCACTGATTCTGGTGGATCATATTTTATGGAGAAAAATTTTAAAAAACACAATGACAGCTTTTCTTGAAAATGTGATATCAATAAAACCTAACAACGTATGCTATGAAGGTGTAAATGCAGCAGAGAACATGTTGAATTGATATTAGTATTAGTAATATGTTAGCAACACAACATCTGGAACAAGAACAACATCTGAAACTTTTTTCACCTTCTCGCTCTCAATGTCCAACATCTTCTGCTGCAGAGCTGACTTCGTCACTTCAATGGACTCCAACCACTGACACAGAGACAGACAGACAGACAGACAGACAGACAGACAGACAGACAGACAGACAGACAGACAGGCAGGCAGGCAGGAAGACAGACAGACAGACAGACAGACAGACAGACAGGTATCTTTAGTCTTAGTAAAAACAAATAACTTAACATGGATAAAACAGAGAATGTCAGGAAGTTGATTAAAGAAACTAATTAGAAACAGAGACTGAAAAAATAAAGTATTGATTCAAATCCTCACTGATTAATGAACAAATTGTGCTGCAGAGGTCAATGGTCAGCAAGTTGTTGCCAACAGGTAAAAGGTGTACAGGTGTTACCTTTTCTGCTAGAGTGAGCACTGTCCTCGCATGGATCACCACCACCTGCTCCTCATTGGACAGATTCTGCAAACAACACGTCAACATCACATCAACATACTGCCAACAACTGAACATTAAATCAACATCATGCCAACATGTGAACAACATGCGAACAACGCATCAACAACATATAAACAGCACATCAATGTGTGAACAATATGTAAACAACCTGTCAATAACATATAAGCGGCATGTCAACAACATATGAACAACACCAACATGTTAATTTACCATGATGACTGTCTCATTATTGACAAATATAACAAAAAAATCTGCATGTTGCTGATGTGTAATTTACTTGTTGATGTGTTGTTGATGTGTTTTTCACATGTTAATGGCGTGTTGTTGACATGGTCACCTCTTGACATGCTGTTTATATGTTATTGACGTGTCGGTGTGTTGTTCACATGTTGATGTGTTGTTCACATGTTGTTGGTGTGTTGTTCACATGTTGACATGTTGATGTGTTGTTTACATGTTGTTGATATGTTGTTCAGTTGTAGGCATGTTGTTCTCATGTGGTTGAAGTGTTGCTGATATGTTGTTGGTGTGTTGTTCACATACATCAAAATGTTGCTTCAGCAGAGTCAAACAACAGGCTATAATGTAATCAAAGCTGCAGGTGAGTACAGGTGTGTACATATGTGTACCGGCAGGTCGTCCACTAATCAGATTATCAGCAGTTCAATCTCCGGCTCCTCCAGTCTGCATGTTGAAGTGTCCTTTATTGAACCCCAAACTGCTCCTGGAGGCCTTGTCATCAGTGTGTGAATGTTTAGCTCCAAAAAACTGATAAACAGTTGAGTGTGTGAATGTGTGAATGAGATATGTAGTGCAGCATTTACCACTTATATGTGTGTACAGGTATGTACAGGTGTGTACGGGTGGTGTTTACAGTTGTGTACAGGTGAGCACAGGTGTGTATAGGTGAGTATGGGTGGGTACAGGTGGGTAGAGGTGAATTTACTGCAGCAGCTGTGAGGAGAAGCTGTCATAAACTGGATCATATGTGTCTGATGTGCACTTTGAATAAACACATACATGTACAAAATAAATTCAACATACACTTACGGCGTTATCTCCCAGTATGTCGAGTTTCTTCATCAACTCACTGATTACAATCTCCTGAGGATGAAAATAAGAATCAACATTACCCAGTAAAACAAATAATTACTCAGGTCTCACAAACAGATCAGTTTACAGGTGTGTATTAAGATGTGTAACCAGTTGTACTCAGGTCTACTGTTACTTACAGTGACTCCCTCTGCCTCGCAGTAGATCTGCAGAGGGCTGAGGCCTTCTGGGAAATAGAGTTGTTGGAAGTTAATGGCAGGTGAGCGTCGCTCCCTCTCCTGAACAATAATCATGGTTTCCAAGGGAACAGAGAGACAGTGTGTCAGTCAGACTGTTTCAGCCTGTTGTTTATGTCTGACTGTTTATGTTTATGTCTGACTGTTGTTGCTTTTGCCTGACTTTTGTTGCTTATGCCTGACGGTTGTTGTTTATGTCTGACTGTTGTTACTTATGTCTGACTGTTGTTGCTTGCGTCTGACTGTTGTTACTTACGCCTGACTTTTGTTGCTTATGCCTGACTGTTGTTACTTATGTCTGACTGTTGTTACTTACGCCTGACTTTTGTTGCTTAGGTCTGACTGTTGTTACTTATGTCTGACTGTTGTTACTTATGTCTGACTGTTGTTGCTTATGTCTGACTTTTGTTACTTATGTCTGATTTTTGTTACTTATGTCTGACTTTTGTTACTTATGTCTGACTGTTGTTGCTTATGTCTGACTGTTGTTGCTTATGTCTGACTGTTGTTACTTATGTCTGACTGTTTTCACTTATGCCTGACTGCTGTTGCTTATGTCTGACTGTTGTTACCTCGAGCTCTAAGATCCGAAATTCCAGCAGCTCGTTTTGATCTTTGACATCCTGGATCTCGTTTTTCAGCCGCAGATCTTCACCTTCCATCTGCTTCACCTGAACAATTGTTCAAATCCGATATGATCGATTTATTACAAATATACAAAGTCTGGAAATCACAGAAATAATATCATAAAATGTTTTTATGTTTTATATTCAGATTGTTTATGACATAGTATTATGCTTTGGGGATGTAAACAGGAGGTATGATGCAGCCAGACACGCAGATTTGTCACCTTCTCCACCAGCTCCTGATTCCTCTGATACAACGCCTGCTTCTCCTCCACCCATTTCACATCCTGATAGACAGACAGGTGTACACACAGGTGGACAAACAGCAGTGTCAGTGTTTGTAACTCAAAATTGCCTATTAGACCTGCTCTGTATTCTACATTCTACTCCATGTGTTCAGTCATGAGCCACAGAGAGCCAAATGATCACCTGAGCAGGTTCAGAAATTTGAAAACAGAAGTCATTCCACCAAACTGATGAACCTCTTGAGTCTGTGCTCATCATAGCCAACTACAGACCAATATCAAATCTTCCCCTTCTCTCTAAGATACTTGAGAAAGCTGTAGCCAATCAGATGTGTGACTTTCTCCATAAGAACAGTTCATTTGAGGATTTTCAGTCAGGATTTAGAGTGCATTATAGCACAGAAACCGCACTAGTCAAAGTTACAACTGACTTCCTAATGGCATGGAACCTGGTTTAAGTGTTATTTGAGAGATTATCTGAGATCGATCTCAGTTTGTTCACATCAGCGATGAATCCTCCATGCAAGTCAGTCACGGACACTTCTATTCAGCTTTTTATTGTTAAGCTTATATATGCTGAAACAATCAGTTAGCTAAACTTCAAGGATCCTTAAGGACATAAAACGTGGGTTCCCTGTTCTGCTCGAGGTTTCTGCCTTTTAAAGGAAGTTTTATAAAATTAATTGAAATGTCACTGATAAGCCCCTCCCCCTTTCCAGATCGGTGGGTGGAGTCTCTGATCTGATTGGGTGAGTGGTTCTGTGTGGTAAACAGGCTCTGGCTGGTTTGTCAGGTTCTATTTGGCTCTTTCTGGAACATGATTGGTCACTCTGTTCTACTTTCTACTGTTTGTTCTACCTCTGCTTTGTGCTTATGGTTCTCTGTTCCTCTGATCAGCATGAAGACACACCCTTTTTCTCCATGAGTCACCCTTGGAACCAATCATAATGCAGATAATACTCTCACCTGGTTCATGGACCAATCATATTGTTTGTTTCTATATGTGTGTGTGTATGTGTGTGTGTGTGTGTGTATTACCAGTCCTTGTTGTTTCAGTGCTGACTCCAGATCTGCAACTCTGGTTTCATATCGACTGATTTCAGTCAGCAGCTGTTCTCTGGTCTGTAACACAGGGAGTAGAACCATCAACCTGTTAGTGCCTTGCTTCATTAGTGTAGAACCATCAACCTGTTGCTGTCTTGCTCAGAGGTCGGGTCACCTTGATCTCCTTCTCAGGGTCGTAGTTTCCTCCACTTGTCTCCGTCAGCAGCGCATACGCTCGCTGCAGCGCCTGATACTCCTGAGTCAGCTGACGGTAACGAAGTTCCGCCTCCTCACGCACACACATCTGAAACACACAGATGAAATTTGTCACATGACCTGGTGTCTGCTTTGACTTCTTCATGTGTATTTTTAGTATTTTGTTATTTACTCATCTGGTTCTGATTCCGATGAACTGGATCTGAAAGTGGGACCTGACAGTGGACTGTCTCTGCCGTCCATGTCTGATAGAACGGGGTTTACTTTAGGCAGCACAGCATCGCACCAACACACAGGAAGGATGTTAGGTGTGAGCTCAGGGTCAGCTAACATGAGTTTAATGTCTCTCTACCTCCTCTGAGGTTGTGTGGAGGATGTCCACAGAGGCATCCATATCCATGGAGTCCTCCTGCCTGTCTTGACCAGGTAAGGCCTGAGACAATCAACACCTAACCGCCAACCTTCCTGCTCTGGGTTGTGTTGTCTGTGAGGAGCTTTGTTGTTGGGTGCTTTGGATCCAGCTCAATGGGATAATCCAGCACTATGCTCGGGTTCTGCAGTCTACCCCGCCTTCCTCCCACTTAGAGCATGCATGTTGTAGAGTTCCAGTCTGGGTCAAGGCTGGCCAGCCTGTAGTCTGGTACAGGTTTCTGCATCTTGAGGGCTGTAACTTCTTCTGGTAAGCTGTGGGCTGAACACCTCTCAACAGTAGAAACTTCACATCAAGATGACTAATGATTTAGCTGTGACTGGTTCCACTGATGCCTCCCTTGAGTATCCTGCTTCCACTGGCTTGTCCCACATACTGAACTGGAAGACAGGATACTGATGTTGGGCTCTACTGCTGTGAAGCTGCAATGTGCCTTTTAATTCTGATGAGCCCACATCGGCCGTAGTGTTCACAACTCTAAGTCCTACACCCTGGCATCTTTACTGTCTGCAGCACACCAGGACTTCTGCACTGACATGCTGCATGTACAGGTCTGTGCTTGAATGTTGTGGTTTCACCGGCAAAATGAAAATAATGCAGACTGTGTGGACGCAGTTTAATCGTGACTTCTACACCAGAGATGATGACATCAGTGGAAAGAAAGGAAGCAGCTAGTCCCAAATTTTAAGAAAAGATTTCATAATGAAGGTTTCTGAACCACAGTGTCTGAGTATATAGTGTACTGAGTGTATAAATACCTCCTCTGGTTCAGTGTCTGGAGTTCTGTCAGTGTGAAAGGACAAAGATGATCCATCAGAGTCCACCGACGCCTCTTCATCATAACCATAAAACGTCTCAATGACCTGCACACACACACAGTGTTGGTTAACCCTGCAGACCTCAGAGCTCTGTCATGTTAAATGAAGTCCAACACAAATCTCTGTGTTGTAGTTTATGTTGTGTTGATAGCTATGACTTTATTTTGATGGGTTTCCATCCGGTTTTCTCTGTAACGCCCACAAAATGTCCCTGGTTTCTGTGTTCCCACCATGCAGAGTTCATCATCACCATCAGTAAACAGAGGGACTGACCTGGCTGTCATTGTCAGGCTGTTTTCTGGGGGACAGTTCACAGTCTGAAAAGCTACAAATGTCTCATATTTGGTGTCAGATTGAAGAGGTGATTTCAATTAAAAATTAGTGTAACATAATATGCAGACCTACTCTGTAATGTGATGTGATGATGTGAAAAGACAACAAGATGTGAGAATGGGTAAAAACTAGTGTCCAGTCTCACCCTGCAGGCTCTGAAGGTTCGTTTCCTCCTCACTGAATCCTGACGTCTGTATCTGAGTAACATGTCTCTCTCCTGGGTTTGGGTCAGAAAACAACAACATGGCCATCTGTTGTAGTTGTATTTGTGTCAGGAATATAAGTCCAATTCACTCTCTCTGTTGAAATATGTGATTCAGCTAAATGTTCACCAGCTGGTCTTAACAAACGTTCACACAGAAGAGGTACTCAATACTTACTATAACATTCTTCACATAACCAGCTGTCTCCAGAGCCTGAAAACACAAATACACTTTTTACATGTGTGACTGAAGCAGTATTAACAGCATTGTGACCAGTAGTATTAATAGTATTAGTAGTGTTAGTACCATGACCAGGTCAATGATGATGTGTTGTTGCAACAGTAGCATTAGCAGTAGCATTAGCAGTAGTATTAGCAGCAGTAGTAGTCATACCTTGGACAGGTCATCGATGATGTGTTGCTGCTCCTGAACTTGTAATCGTAGAAACTCCATCTCTCTTTCCTCCTGGCTGTAACCATGGTAACTGGTAGAGTGGCTGCGGTCCAGGTCATTTAAAGAACTCGGCCTCCTCTGCGAATGACAACAAACACAGCTGTTACCAGGGTAGCTGACAGTCTATACCCTGTCTAAGTTAAAACTGTTTTTTCGAGTAGTAATTCTGAATAGTGGTTCTTCTGACTGAACCATGAATACCTGGAATACTGAATGATGTATCAAAAGTTAAGAAGTGATTTAAATCTGTCCTTAAAAACTGAATTCATGTAATTTATTACCAGTTTGTAGCAGACTGGTTTATCACCAGTCCAGTGAACATGGTTTGGCTTTAACAAAATTTCTGGAATAATCTTTTTTATTTCATCATTCCTGTGTTAGTGAAATCTACTTTAGTTACCTGTTGCAACTAAGTAACTGTTTAGGTATAGACTTCATGTTACTGGACTATATTACTCTGACAGAACCAGAACTCAGACTTTCGTTGTTGGGGTACAGGAATACAGTGTGAGGGGTTACCATAGTTACCATCTCCATGTTTTCCTGGGTGACAAAGCGAAGCTTGTTGTCGAGGCGACGCAGAGCGAGAGCCAGCTCCTCGTTCTTCCTGCTCAGACGTTTGTTTTTGTCCAGCAGAGGAAGAAACTGACTCTCCGCCTCTCTGAGACGCTTCAACTGCAGAAAAAATAAGAATACAGAATATAGAGTCAATAAGAGGAGTTATGAGGTGTGTGTGTCACGCGGTGAGGTCAAGCTGGGTTTTTGTCATGTCTTGTCATCTCCTGTTTTATTTTGAAAATAACTCTCCTCTCGTTTCAGGTCACTTGCCCTTCCTCATGTGTCACCGGTCTGATTGTCTTCCCCGCCCTGATTGTTTCCACTTGTTCCCCATTACCCTGTGTATATATTGTCTGCGTCTCCCTTTGTCTTGTGCCAGAGTGTTTTGTTCTTTCGTTCACCCCAGCCAGTTATTCCCACAGACCTTGATCTTCCTTGCCTTGCTACGCAACGAGTGTTGTTGTTTTTTCCTCCATGTGAGTGATTTTTGGTTGTAAATTTCATAGTATTAGATTTTTGATTTCTGTTCAGTTTGATAGCGGTTTAGCTTTTGTCCTCCCCTTGTGGAGTGATTTTCTGTTACCTTTTCCTCTTTGCTTTTACGTTTTCCCTCTGCGGAGTGGTTTTTGTTTTTTTAGAGTATATTCCTGTATAGTATCTTTAGAGTAATTTTCATAGTCTATTTTTGAGTCGCTCAGTGTGGAGAATTCCTAATAAAGTTCCATCCTGTTGGTGATACCTCTGCATCTGAGTCCTCTTTTGAGTCCAGGCCTGACAGTGTGTATATCTGTGTGTCGTGTGTGTGTGTCACGACTTGTGTGTGTGTGTGTGTGTGTGTGTGTGTGTGTTACCAGTTCGTTACGTTCTTCTGACAGCAGGGCGTTTCGGTCTTCCAGCTTTCTGACAACGGCGCTGAGCTCAGCAATTTTTAACTGAAACCTGCGAGTGTCGCGGTCCTCCTGAGACTGAATACACACATACATGAAACACACACAGAGAAAAACACAAAAACACTTTAGCAGTGACGTCATAAAATGTGTTGGAGCACAAAGATCATGAAGTCATCCCCCAAACAGAAATTCCAACAACACCAGAGGCTGAAAGACTTCACCAACAACACCAGAGGCTTAAAGACTTCACCAACACCACCAGAGGCTGAAAGACTTCACCAACACCACCAGAGGCTGAAAGACTTCACCAACACCACCAGAGGCTGAAAGACTTCACCAACACCACCAGAGGCTGAAAGACTTCACCAACACCACCAGAGGCTGAAAGACTTCACCAACACCACCAGAGGCTGAAAGACTTCACCAACACCACCAGAGGCTGAAAGACTTCACCAACACCACCAGAGGCTGAAAGACTTCACCAACACCACCAGAGGCTGAAAGACTTCACCAACACCACCAGAGGCTGAAAGACTTCACCAACACCACCAGAGGCTGAAAGACTTCACCAACACCACCAGAGGCTGAAAGACTTCACCAACACCACCAGAGGCTGAAAGACTTCACCAACACCACCAGAGGCTGAAAGACTTCACCAACACCACCAGAGGCTGAAAGACTTCACCAACACCACCAGAGGCTGAAAGACTTCACCAACACCACCAGAGGCTGAAAGACTTCACCAACACCACCAGAGGCTGAAAGACTTCACCAACACCACCAGAGGCTGAAAGACTTCACCAACACCACCAGAGGCTGAAAGACTTCACCAACACCACCAGAGGCTGAAAGACTTCACCAACACCACCAGAGGCTGAAAGTCTTCACCAACACCACCAGAGGCTGAAAGACTTCACCAACACCACCAGAGGCTGAAAGTCTTCACCAACACCACCAGAGGCTGAAAGACTTCACTAACACCACCAGAGGCTGAAAGACTTCACCAACACCACCAGAGGCTAAAAGACTTCAACAACAACACCAGAGGCTGAAAGACTTCAACAACAACACCAGAGGCTGAAAGAGTTCTACACCAACAACACCAGAGACTGAAAGACTTCTACACCAACAACACCAGAGACTGAACGACTTCTATACCAACAACACCAGAGACTGAACGACTTCTACACCAACACTAGAGACTGAAAGACTTCAACACCAACACCAGAGGCTGAAAGACTTCAACAACAGAGACTGAAAGACTTCTACACCAACAACACCAGAGACTGAAAGACTTCACCAACAACACCAGAGACTGAAAGACTTCAACACCAACAACACCAGAGACTGAAAGACTTCAACACCAACAAGAACCAGAGACTGAAAGACTTTAGCACCAACAACACCAGAGACTGAAAGACTTCTACACCAACACTAGAGACTGAAAGACTTCAACACCAACAACACCAGAGACTGAAAGACTTCTACACCAACAACAACAGAGACTAAAAGACTCCAACACCAACAACACCAGAGACTGAAAGACTTCAACACTCCTGGATGTGGCCTATAATTCCCAGTCAGTCATGATCCAATGAAGTATAAGCTGAAGTTGTCCACCTGCAGGTTCTGGATCTGACCTCATTTGTCACTTTGTGCCAAAACTTAAATCCACCTGATTTTCAACCTAAAATGATCGTTACATGATGAATAGTCAAAATAATTATTGTTTAGTCAGCTCATACTATAAATACTTAACACAATTAGTGTGTTAATCTCTAAATAATAATGACAACAGAAATAGATGGAGACAGAGAAAGAGAAGAAGCGTTAGGACTGAAGCCCTGCAGTTTGTCAACCAAGAGACCAACAGGGGGCGCCATCATCATCAACATGCTACACCTGGATCATTCCCACCTGGAACAGGCTGGATTCTTTGATTCCTCCAGTGCTTTTAAAACTATCAAATGTTGGGAGACAATTTGAAACCATGCAGGTACCTGACAGGTAAGCAGGCAGGTGAACGATGAGATAATGACTGATGGGCAGGTAAGATTTATAGGACTGAAGAATTGTCTGTCCGTCTGTCTGTCTGTCTGATGATGGTGATCATGATGATGATGATGATGATGATGCTCCACCTGTCTGATGTGAGGTCTAAATGTTTGGATGGTTCAGTCTTGTCCAGTCAATAGTGGTCATGTGTGTGATGATGTCATGATGACTGAGAGTTAACATATTAAACAGTGACATCATGCAGTGTGAGCAGAAAGAGGCGGGGCTTACAATGTGAGGAGGAGTGTTAGGGGCGGAGTTAGGGGCTTGGCCAGGGTGATTTAGTCCCACCCTCTGTGCATCTCTCATGGCTGCGATTTGCTGCTCAGCAGCCTGAGTCTGGAGCTGGAGGCGGTGGGCATGTCCAGCCTGAAGCCCCAGGGCTTTATCCAATACACTGACAGCTCTGTCCTTCAGCTTTATCTCATCCATCTGCACACAGACAGGATAGAGACAGGCAGGTCGACAGACTGGTTAGAGACAGACAGGTTAAAGACAGACAGGTAGACAGACAAGTTAGAGACAGACAGGTGGACAGATGGGTTAGAGACAGACAGGTAGACAGACAGATTAATGGGCACAGGGTTAGCCGGACAGACAGGTAAGAGGCGGGGTTAGAAGTAAAAGGTGAACATGAACCTGCAAGTTAGGTGAGTCATTTGATGACCTCACACATACCTGAGTGACATCATCATTGGATCAGTACAACCTTCTCTGGACCTGTAACACCTGAATCACAGATCTGACACCTGAACCACACATTGGACCAGAACCAGAACCCTCAGAGCTGATCTGATTTGAATGTAACATGAACACTTCCAGACCCAACATGAACAGACCCAATCCAAAATACAATTGACCTGAACAGACCTGGACAGACCTGGACAGACCCAAACAGACCTGAACAAACCAAAACAGACCCAAATGGTTCCGTGTCAGTAGATACAGTCTCATTTGGTATAATTAACATGAATATAATAATTATAATACTAAATATTATATTAATTTGAATTATTCTCCACATCTGTGCTCAGACGTATGAAAAGATGGAAGCCGGACGCTCACCAATGCTCCATAGTCTGCAGTCCTTTAACCAGATTTGTCTAGAACAGAACAAGTGTAGGAGGTCAAAATATCCATCCATGTTCTGCTGCTTACCTTTGAAGGTTGAAATTAACCTGATGGAATCATGTAGGTAAGAAACCTTGAGATCTCAAACAGACCTCAAAACAAGAACCGGATCGTGTGTAATTCGTACCAGTCTGCGGATCTCCCTCTCACAGTCTCTCTTGGTTCTGTTGAGCTCCTCCTGGTGTTGGTGATGAGCTGATCGTAGTTCTGCTGCTCGGGCCTGACAGGCCTGCTGAGCCGATGTCAGAGCCTCCTCAGCATTCCGCTTTGCTCCTCGCAGCTCCTGAACTTCCTGCTGGAGGCGACAGCGCTCCGCCTCCCATCCCCTCCTGGCCTCCTCCACCTCTGCCAGCAGGGCGCTCCTCACCTGAAGAGTGGGAGGACAGGGGGTCTAAAACTTTTCTTCACACCAGAGGAAGGAAATTATCTGACACATCTGAAGAGAGACAACACTAGAACATATTACCTCCATGACAGATTCTTTAATTACTTTTAAATCCACTTACAAAGACCTGTCGATCCTTAACCTGATATTGTTGGATCATGGATTTCAGTATTTATTATGTGCTTTCACATGAGGTTCTTGACATTCTTTATGCTCTTTGTACATGAGGAGAACTTGGTGTGCTGATCAAAGGCTACATCGACTGGTTCAAGGATAACCACTCTGGTGGGGAAGGAGCTGTTGCAACAGCTGTCAACTGTAGCTGCTGTTAGCTAATGCTAGCTCAGTTTGTTAACCGGGCTACCCGGATGGCGTTGATACCAAGGTTTGGACCACCAGGAGAAAGAGGATATTTTCACTTCACCCCCACAATCTGAACCTGGATCAGGTTGGACCTTGAGTGATGGACTTAAGGCCGGATTAGGTGTTTATGAGGAAGGCAGACAAACAGATGTGGATCACCTTGTCTGTGGATCCGTCCCTCAGAGTCAGCACCAGTCCGTTCAGACGCTGAATTTCTCCATCTTTGATCTTGATGACTCTCATTAGCTCCATCTCGTGTTGTCGTAGTAACGTCTCCCTGGTAACAGCCAGTTCCTTCTGCTTTTCCTCGTGGAGTTTGGTCTTCAGCTCTGTTACAGCGACTGTTGAACGGTGATGCTCCGCTTTTAGTTCCTGACTCTTCTC
Source organism: Larimichthys crocea (assembly GCF_000972845.2). Lineage (NCBI taxonomy): Eukaryota > Metazoa > Chordata > Actinopteri > Sciaenidae > Larimichthys > Larimichthys crocea. The sequence continues at coordinate 1,568,596 of NW_020860930.1, forward strand.
TCTCTCCAGACGGCTGACCTGAGGACAGAAAGTCGTATGGGCTGCTGAGGTTGAGGTGAATACCTTAATATACAAATGTAAGATGGAGATATGATTTAGGTTTTTTTCGAGGTTGGATGTTGGAACTAATGCAATACAAGGTTATAATTCAGAGAAGAAGGAGAAGAAGAAGAAGCGTTCCCAATGGCTGCACTCGAATTGAGACAACACTATCTGCTGAAATTAGAACACTACACCAGGAAGTACACAGAGTACTACATAGAAGAGTACTAACAGAAGGATGTGAACTGAGACATTGACAGACAGCAGTTTTTACATCAGTTCTGAGAGTACTAAAAACTAGTAGTAGAAGTGTAGTACTCTGGGTTTTGTAGTTCTTACCTTGTTCTTTTCCTGTTGTAGTTCTATCTGGATGTCCGTCAGTTTTGCTCTCAGCTCTTCATTGGCTGCTTGAAGAGTTGCCATGGCGTCAGGTCGCTCCCCTTTCCCCCGCCCCCCTGCTCCTCGTTTTGACATCACCACCACCTGCCGGCTCCGCCCCCAAATGAGCTGTCCGTCAACCTACAGTTTGACTACATCTGGACCTGTCAACACACACACATATAAACTGTCACGTGTGTAACATGTAAACAGTCAGTCAGACTTATTGCCAAGAAGCATTGTTACAGCAAAGAAATAATCTACCAAACACAAATGTTCTTACTTTTTGTGCATAGTTTAGATTAAGTGGCTCTTACAATGACCCCCAGGTGACCATAACAACCCACAGGATGGAGGGGTGAGTCCATGAGTCACATAACACAGAGATAAATACCAGGAACTCCCCACTGCAGTGTCTATAGTGCTATACTGTGTTTTTAAGATGCTCTTGCTGTGTGAAACAGAAACAAACTATGATGATGTCAAAACACTAAAAACTGCAGATTTAATTAAAAATACCACAGAAAGAAACTGATCAAATGTGAAACATGAATTTTATTGAACATTTTGAATTTAAAAGAGTTGAAATCCACAGATTCTTCGTCATTTTACATTGACAAACATTATTCTCGAACTGTTGCTCTATTTTCCAGAGCAGTCTTTCACAGTGTGGTGAACCCCTCCACATCTGTACTTTACAAACACTCACCCTCTTTTTACGCCCAATCATGTGACTCACCTGTTGACAGGTAACCCCATTCACTGTGAGATGTTCCACCAGCTGTTTGCGTTCAGCTGCTCACAACTTTTACAGTCTTTGTTCACACTAAACAACTTTTTTCATCAAATTAAAAATGTTTATTCGAATTTCACTGTTTTACATTTGATCTGTTTCTTCAGCTTCTGGAGTTTTGGTGATTTCACATGATCACAGTTTGATGTTCGACGGTGGGTTGACTGTAAAAACACAGTTCACACAACATAATATCAGACACCAGAACAACAGCAGCAAACATAATTGTGGTACTTGCACTCTGCAGCAATGAGTGAACACATTACCTGAAACTGATCACATGATCACGCGTTTGATGCATGACAGGTGAATCGATGCTGCACCAACACACTGCAGCAGCAATACATGACTGTTTCCATGGCAACACACACACACACACACACACACACACACAATTCAGGCCTAACTGAAGACACACAAGACAAGACAAAGACAAAGATCACTCACCGACCAATTAGAAGCCTCAGACATTGCATTGCTGTGTGTGTGTGTGTGTGAGAGAGTTTGTGTGTGTCTGTGTGTGTGTGTATGGCAGTAGATTAGCTTTCTATACTGAGCATGCTAACCAGCTAGCTTCCCTGCAGCTCCTGTGTGTGTGTGTGTGTGTGTGTGTGTGTGTGTGTGTGTGTGTGTGTGTGTGAGTGTGTGTGTGTGTGTGAGTGTGTGTGTGTGTGTAGCCAGCATCAGCCTCCCTCCACTTGTCTCTCCAGCTGTCTGTCTCTCCAGCTGTCTGTCTCTCTAGCTGTCTGTCTGTGTGTGTGTCTGTCTGTCTGTCTTTTAGCACTTAGCTCCTGTCAGTGTGTGTTTGTGTGTCGGTGCTATTAGCATCTCTGCAGCCTCTGCTGGCGTCATCCTCCTTCTCCTCCCAGCATCCTTTAGTGTGACACACAGCAGAACATCAGAACTCTGCCGCCCTCTGCTGGAGGCTGATCATCATCCCAGCATCATCACAGCATCTTTACAACATCCCTCTTACCTGAGCATTGTTGAGACTGTGTCCACCTCTTGATGAAACAGTGGTCCCTGATGGCAGTGGCCTCTTTCAGCAGGATATTACGCCCTGCCACAAAGCTAACATTGTTTAGAAATGTGTAGAAACAGGTCAGAACTGTTTTGGCAGCACAAAGGGGACGTACACTATATCACGCAAGTGGCCTAAATGTCAAGCCGATCGGTGTATAAACATATGTGTTTTGTTTTCTGTTTTATTAAGAAACTTTATGATTTCTGTTTTATTGTGAAACTTACCCTTCCTCTCGTTTCAGACCGCCTCACTTCCTGCCCCTGTGTTTTTCCCTCCAGTTTTGATTGTCTGCCCCGCCCTCATTAGATTCACCTGTGTCTTGTTACCACTCCCCTCTCTTGTGTATTTAGTCTGTGTTTCTCCTCCTCTCTGAGCCAGTTCGTTTTGCACCCCAGTGCCTTACGCCCCAGCCCTGTGAGTTTACTAGTGATTGGATTTTCCTGGTTTTTTTCGTATTTTGCCTGTTCACCAACCTCTGCCTTTGCGTTTGCCTAGCCCTTTTTGGATTTGTTTGCCTGATCTGATTTGATTACCGTGTACCGAACCTTCCTTCTGACCAGTAAACGGATTGTGTTTCAACCCTGAACTGTTTTCGAGTTGTGCTTCTGAGTCCTACCTTTTGGGAAGTACCAGTCATAACAAATATGACTCTACAGGTTCCCCTCTGGAGCCAATCGATACGTCCATGTTCCTGTGAGACACCAAAATGTAAACATTGAGACTACATACATCAAGTATGAAACATATTTAAGTCAAGTCAGGAATGTAAACAATCTTTTCTAAACCTGACTCAGTTTTTGTGCCTCAAGCCCTCAGGCCATTTCACAGCATTAGCAATGCTAACTTTATTTATTTGATGTCTCATATAATTATTGTCATTAATGTGACGTCCATAGGTATGTTTGAAGAGCAGTTTAATTTAAATCATATCATCATTACAAACAACAACCAGTGAAATGTCAGAACACAGATCATTTTAACTCAAATACATTGTGTCCAATGAGAAGTCAGGGCACTAAAAACATCCAATCAGAACACTGGGACAGGAAATTCTGTCCAATCACAGCTCACAAGAGGGTGGGATTACTTCAGAATAGGAAGTCTGCTCACTGAGTGAAATGACCCTGAAGTATTTATGTAGCCGCCATGATAAGAGCTGTTTGAATAAATGTTAAGGAAAAGGAGCTTCAGTGCTTCCTTTATTATCTCTTTTAGCATGTGTCAACAGCGTGTGAATATGAACATACGCGATGACGTGATATAAAGATTTTGTGTGTTCTGTTGTTGACCGTGGACCTGCATTCACACACAGAGGTGTTTGACAAACATGTAAATGTTGTCAAACGTTGTTAATAAGTTGTCCTGACCATTGAAATGAATGTAAAACTTGAATGTGACATTTAGTGTGACAGTCAAAGCTTCTGTAACTGTGAGGGACGTCCAGCGTCCTGCAGATCATCATGAAGTTACTGTTGATTATTAATCATAACTTGTTAACATGTTTGTATGTGAGTGGGGGGTGATGGGGGGTGGGTCATCCTGGTCCTGGATGGGCCAATCAGATCACCTTCTGATGACTCTTCATGTGCTTCGTGTTCCTCATGAAACCAATAATGAACTGCATTCTTTAATAAAGCCTGTGGACAACTGAATAAGAGGAGTCGAATATAACTCCTACAGTGCATTTCACTCAAAAACAGCCACAGAACTTCACACTCTGTCTGTGATGGACTGTTATTTTAGTATTAACAGTGGTTGTAGTATTTGTACCTTGTACAGATCTTGGTTGGTGTGTTGTAGAAACCCTGACTGTCTCATAGACAGACTACATACATGTATGTTCTGAAATGGTTTACACGTAAATCTGAACGCAAATGGCGTGCCACTAAACTGGAAGAATCTCATCTAGTCTGGCAAGATAATCTCAAAACATACAGGAAGGCTCTCCGTAATGCCAGAGCAGCCTATTACTCTTCTTTAATTGAGGAGAATAAGAACAACCCCAGGTTTCTCTTCAGCACTGTAGCCAGGCTAACAGAGAATCACAGCTCTACTGAACTATCTATTCCTTAAATAGCAATGACTTCATGAGCTTCTTTAATGATAAAATTATAACTATTAGAGACAAAATCCATCACCTCTTGCCCTCAACAGGCATTGATCTGCATTGTGAAACAGCAAGTTTGGAAACAGCTGTAAAACCTGACATGTATTTAGACTCTTTTTCTCCCATCGACTTTCATCAAATAACTTTAATCATTTCTGCAGCTAAGCCGTCAACCTGTCTCTTAGACTCCATCCCAACCAGGCTGCTCAAGGATGTTTTACCTCTAGTTAGTCATTCTCTATTGGATACGATTAATCTGTCTTTATTATCAGGATATGTTCCACAGTCCTTTAAGGTAGCTGTAATTAAACCTCCTTCTTGAAAAGCCCACTCTAGACCCAGAGGTCTTAGCCAACTACAGACTGATATCAAACCTTCCCTTTCTGTCTAAGATACTTGAGAAAGCTGTAGCTAATCAGCTGTGAGACTTTCTCCATAACAATAGTCTATTTGAGGATTTCCAGTCAGGATTTAGAGTGCATCATAGCACAGAGACCGCATTAGTCAAAGTTACAAATGACCTCCTAATGGCATCAGACAAAGGACTCATCTCTGTACTTGTCCTGTTAGATCTTAGTGCTGCATTTGACACCATTGACCATCAAATTCTTTTACAGAGACTGGAACATCGAATTGGCATCAAAGGAACCGCCCTAAGCTGGTTTAAATCGTACTTTTTAGATCGATCTCAGTTTGTTCACGTCAATGATGAATCCTCCATGCAGACCAAAGTTTGTCATGGAGTCCCACAAGGTTCTGTACTTGGACCACTTCTATTCAGTTTATATATGCTTCCTTTAGGGAACATTATTAGGAATCACTCTATCAATTTTCATTGTTATGCTGACGACACCCAATTATATTTATCGATCAAGCCTGATGCAACCAATCAGTTAACTAAACTCCAAGCATGCCTTAAGGATATAAAAAGTTGGATGACCTACAATTTTTTGATGTTAAATTCAGACAAAACTGAAGTTCTTGTAATTGGACCCAAACACCTCAGAAACTCTCTTTCTAGAGACTTAGTTACTTTAGATGGGATCACCCTGGCCTCCAGCTCCACTGTAAAGAATCTTGGAGTTGTTTTTGATCAGGATTTGTCCTTTAACGTCCACATAAAACAAATTTCGAGGACTGCATTCTTCCACTTACGTAACATCGCTAAAATCAGACGCATTGTCTCTCAGGCGGATGCAGAAAAACTAGTCCACGCATTTGTTACTTCTAGGCTGGACTATTGTAACTCTTTGTTACTCAGGCTGCTCCAATAAGTCTCTGAGGACTTTGCAGTTAATTCAGAATGCTGCTGCACGTGTTCTGACAGGAACCAAGATCAGAGATCACATCTCTCCCATTTTGGCTTCCTTGCATTGGCTACCTATTAAATCTAGAATAGAATTTAAAATTCTTCTCCTTACTTACAAAGCTCTTCATGGTCAGGCACCATCATATCTAAAAGAGCTCATAGTACCTTACTACCCCTCTAGAACACTGCGCTCTCAGGATGCTGGGTTCCTTGTGGTTCCTATAGTCTCCAAAAGTAGATTGGTAGCCAGAGCTTTCAGCTATCAGGCTCTTCTTCTGTGGAACAAACTACCATTCTGGGTTCGGGAGGCAGACACGGTCATCACTTTTAAGAGTAGACTTAAGACTTTCCTCTTTGATAGAGCTTATAGTTAGTGCTGGCTCAGGTCATCACTTAGTTATGATGCCATAGGATTAGACTGCCGGGGGACTCCCCCTCCCCCCAGGGTTATGCCTAGCCAGGCACGGTATTGGTTGTAGATGCAGTCACATCTCCCTTACTGAAAACTCTCTCTCTCTCGCTTTCTCTCTCTCTCTCTCTCTCTCCCTCTTACCATCTGTGGACATACATGTCTCGTTAATGCATGTTACTAACCAAACTTCCAAGGGTGTTTCTGTGCTCTCTCGTCCAGCAGGTTCTCGTGGATCATGGCTGCTGCTGTGGTCCTGCACGACGTCCACTACACATATTACTACTGTCATTATTGCTACCATATCTGTTACTGTAATCATTTTATCAGTCATTGTAATTCATTGTCATTTTGTCAGTTATTGTAATTGTACAATATGTTTGTGTTAATTTGTTCTGTACACGTGGCATCCATTGCACGTCTGTCCGTCCTGGGAGAGGGATCCCTCCTCTGTGGCTCTTCCTGAGGTTTCTTCCACATTTTCTCCCTGTTAAAGGTTTTTTGTGGGCAAGTTTTTCCTCACTGGAACCGAGGGTCTAAGGACAGAGGGTGTCACTGCCTGTACAGATTGTAAAGCCCTCTGAGTCAAATGTACTTTGTGACTTTGGGCTATACAAATAAAATTGATTTGATTTGATTTGATTTACATTGTCATCATAGGTAGAAGACACTACTCTATATAAGTCTTTTAGCTATTAATGCTTAGATGGATCAGAACTTCCTTCAGTTCAGACAGGATAAAACTGTAGAAGTATTGAAATAGTGATTTTGATGATGATGATGTGACACCCAAAGAATTTGTCAAAATCTGCAGTGAGTCTGTTTCTCACCCAGGACCAGGACCAAGGCCAGGATGAGAGCCCACAATACAGCTGTTAAAAATCTCTGCCTGTTATTTCAGAATTTCAAAGTTGATTTTAAGTTTCTTGTCATTGATTGAAGAATGAAGTGAATAAATAAAGCTTCACAATGGTTTTAGTTTCCATCTGATTTACATGACATATTACATTACATTTAGTCATCACTTTTATCCAAAGTGACCTTCAAAAAAGGAAAACAATCAAGGTACAGTGCAACTATGACATAAGTGTTGTAGAGGAGGTCCTCTCTGAAGAGCTGGAGGTCTTCAGGAGGTTTGTGAAGGTAGAGAGGGACACCCCTGATCTGGTAGGAGCTGGTAGGACGTTCCACCAACGGGGAACAACAGACGAGAAAAGTTTGGAATGTCCTGAGCGTACGGGTGCCAGAGCCAGGCATTGCTCATTGGAGGAGGTAACATATGTCTGAGGACGTTCAAGAGCCAGAGATAATTAGGGCCCGAGCACGCGGTGCGAGGCCCTATTGTATTTCAAATGTTTTTTATTTTTAGGGCCCGAGCACGGAAACCGTGCGAAGCCCTATTGTATTTCAAATGTTTATTATTTTTCTTTTTTTTATTTTTATTCCCCCAAATGAATTGCCTTTTTCAAGGCTTTAATATCCCCAAAAACTCATGAAAATTTGCGTACCCCCCCAAAGTCGGGCGTAAAATTTTGTATTTTGGAGGTCTCACACATGAACGTACGCATATGCCTCCACAGCGCCACCTAGGTTTCGGTTGTCGGAGGAGCCCCCGGACACGGTTTCATCCACGCGGATGAGATTTGGAGGGTGTATGAAACATACCGAGACGCACCAAAAAGTCTCTTGGTGACCCAGGTTTCGGTAAAGGGTACGGCGGCCATTTTGGGTCAAAGTTCACGTTTTTGTGATTTTTTGGTCATTTCCAGGGGTCGCATTTGAACGAACTCCTCCTAGGGCTTTCGTCCGATCCTTTTGAAACTTGGCACATGGGTTCATGAGGCTTTGACGATGAAAAGTTATCAAAATCATAACTTTTTGATGTACTATGTCAGAGGGGCGGGGCCACGAAATTCTCCATTTTGCCATAAAATTTCAAAGTGCTATAACTTTGTGAAAAATTCTCCAATCTTCACCAAACTTTGAATATATAATGGCAGTCTGGCCTAAAATACATTTCCACAAAAATATTCGGTGATTTTCATAGCGCCTCCTAGTGACGACAAAAAAGACCACTTTTACGAGATGGCGTGCAGCTCGGACAATATTGATCATATCCACCTCAAACTAGGTGTGGATGTTGTCAAGGCCTTGGACTTGACATCTGAGAAATAATTTCAACTTTTCATAAAAGGGCGTGGCCGTGACGGTGCGTCAAAGTGGACGCTGCACAAAAAAACAAGACTCCATTGACTTTTGGGCTGATTTTCGGGCAAAACTGTGCGGCTATCATATACTTTGTCAGAGCTGTCTGAAACTTGTTGTGATTGTTAACAGCAGTATTATGCACAATTCGGCTGCATAATTAATGAGGGGGAGGGGCAAAATCGCTCTATAGCGCCCCCTTGAATTTTTCTTTGAAGCAGCCCCGCCACAGTTTTGAACACAGAGTTATGAAACTCAGCTGAGTTATGGGGCATCACAAGACCTACAAAAAAGTCTCTTGGAGCAATTTGTAAAATTAACAGGAAGTGACATATTTAAGCATGAAAATCACCATTTTCTGTGTTTCGAACTGTTGAGAAGGGGTCGTATTTGAATGAACTCCTCCTAGGGCTTTCGTCCGATCTTCTTGAAACTTGCTGCATGGGTTTATGAGGCTTTGACAATGAAAAGTTATCAAAATCATAACTTTTTGATTTACTATGTCAGAGGGGCGGGGCCACGAAATTCCCCATTTCGCAAGTGCTGTAACTTTGTGAAAAATGCTCCAATCTTCACAAAACTTCTCATATACAACGGTAGTCTGGCCTAGAATACATTTCCACAAAAATATTCTGTGATTTTCATAGCGCCTCCTAGTGGAGACAAAAAAGACCACTTTTACGAGATGACGTCCAGCTCGGACAATATTGACCATATCCACCTCAAACTAAGCATGGATGTTGTCAAGGCCTTGGACTTGACATCTGAGAAATAATTTCAACTCATTTGTCCACGAGGAGGCGCTGTAATGAACAAAATTGCATGTGAGCTCATATCTCAGGAACGCTTCAGCGAAACGGAACCAAATTTGATGTCATGCTTCGAGGCGCTGTCCCCAGTCCAGGAAACAAATATGGTGTCATTTCGTCTCTAGGGGGCGCTATAATTACCAAAAATTTTATCAAAATGATTAATTTTGGGGAAACGGTGTGGCCATTTCCACATGCGCACATTTCGACGTGCGCATATGCGAGGGCCCGACCATCGCTGCTTGCAGCTTTAATTTGTAGGTTTATTTGTTGCTGATTTATATATATTTATGGTTTTATTTTGAATTTAGCATTTTTATTTCCCTGTGCATTTTTCTTAATCATTAGCACTGACCTGTATGAAAGATGTCATACAAATAAAGTTTGATTGACAGACAGACAGACAGACAGACAGACATCATATTTTGTGCTCAATTTTTTTTTTTTAAAGTCCGGTTCAGTTTGGTTTGACTTGGCTCAGTTCTCTGTGATATCTGTATATCCATAGTACAGATTTGGTTAAGCAGATCCAGATTTTTAATTCACTACAGTCCAGATCAATAAACCAGTGTCAGACGGCTGGTCCTCCTGTCCTTTAATATCTATAAAACCACAAAAAAGTCAGAACCACACAGATTCTCTGGTGTCCGGTCTGATAGTGGTCTCTCTGGTTCCATCTGGTCCCTGTGGTTCTGGGCAGAATCAACAGAGTCTAACAGGATTTGTCTGTGCAGAATCTACTCCATGTGCTGGAACAGAGGGTCTTGTAAGGTTTTGGAAGGTCCTGGATGAGTTCTACAAATGTTCTAGATGGTTCTAAAAGGTTCTCAGTTTATAGAACAGCATTCTCATCTCATTTTCCTCAGCCTTGCTCTGTTCTCTTTGTCACGTTTTTTTAAGGAAGTGATGTAATGCTGAAAGAGAACTTCCTGTTCCTTCTTCCTGTTGAGGGCATTGAATCGCTGGTCACCACGGTAACAAGCACAGAACTCCTTAAAGGTTGATCTGTAGAGAAAAACAATGAGACAAGTGAGGTGATTGCATTTCTATTAATGAGAACATCTGATGAATATTCACCTACAGCCAACGTTTCAAAATAAAGCAGCGTCTGCTGGGAATTAAAGTTATGGACCAACAGAGATCTGACAGACGAATACCTGCTGGTCCAGGTGAGCAGGTGGACACAGATTTTACTGAAATGCGCCTATGGAATTAAATCATCATGATGGTCCTCTTCTCTGATAACCTAACTTCTGTTAGGCTTTACGGCACTAAGTCTCACACACCACCAACTATTTCACTGATTTTGGTGAAACTGGATCATATTTTATGGAGAAAAGGGTTAGAAAACACAACAACAGCTTTTGTAGGAACTGGGCTCAGCAGCTTCTATGGATATAATGGCAGAGAAGCAGAGAGTGAAGACGGAGGAAGCTAAAAAGAGAAAAGGAGAGAATGAGTGAGCAAGGAGCCGGCAGACAAGAGTAAATCTGGGACTGACTTTTAGTGGTTGGTGAGAGCTTGATGAAATAAAAGGCTGAAAGACAGACGCCGAGCTGGGCATTTTGCAGCATTCCTTTGGATCTGTTACTTTTACCCCGGTGCCCCTGAACAGCATCATTACATCTACTCTAAGATTCCTACCAGATGTGTAAATGTGAAACTAATAAATTAATACAAACATACCTTTACACAAAAGCATCCAAGCACTAAGTGGTGTTACACCATGGTGTTACATCATGTTGGTTTAACAGTGACATCATGAATGAGAGATACCTGCTAGTGATCTTCGCTTCCTCCAACAGCTGTTTGAACTCTTCTCTGGCTTTCTGGAGTTTACTCTTCTTTTCTTTGTACTCATCCTTCAACCTCCTCTTCACAAACTGATCAAACTCCTGCACAGACAGAGATAACACTGATGTCACAATGACATCAAGACAGTATAACATCACCTGATCATCAATAGAATGGTGTGAATGAATCTCAAAGTGTTGAAACATGTAGTTGAACCTGTTTCCTCTGATCTGAGGTCAGCAGCAGGTATCGAGGGTCGAATACCATCTTATGGAGCTCTTTCTCCCAGGTGGAGAATGCAGACACCTCAAGACAAACAATTATGAATATATTTATTTTATCAATACATGTCTGTTACATATTTTTATGTGTAAGATGAACACATTCACCAGACTCCATCCCAACCAGGTTGCTCAAGGAAGTTTTACCTGTAGTTAGTAATTCGTTATTGGATATGATTAATCTGTCTTTATTATCAGGATATGTACCACAGTCCTTTAAGGTAGCTGTAATTAAACCTCTTCTTAAAAAGCCCACTCTAGACCCAGAGGTCTTAGCCAACTACAGACCGATATCAAACCTTCCCTTTCTGTCTAAGATACTTGAGAAAGCTGTAGCTAATCAGCTGTGAGACTTTCTCCATAACAATAGTCTATTTGAGGATTTCCAGTCAGGATTTAGAGTGCATCATAGCACAGAGACCGCATTAGTCAAAGTTACAAATGACCTCCTAATGGCATCAGACAAAGGACTCATCTCTGTACTTGTCCTGTTAGATCTTAGTGCTGCATTTGACACCATTGACCATCAAATTCTTTTACAGAGACTGGAACATCGAATTGGCATCAAAGGAACCGCCCTAAGCTGGTTTAAATCGTACTTTTTAGATCGATCTCAGTTTGTTCACGTCAATGATGAATCCTCCATGCA